>NC_059225.1:7329691-7487191 GCF_020615455.1 Coregonus clupeaformis | reverse complement strand
GGGTGAGAGAAGGATGGATAGAGGAGATGGGGTGAGAGAAGGCTGGATAGTAGAGATGAGGTGAGAGAAGGCTGGATAGTAGAGAGGGGGTGAGAGAAGGCTGGATAGTAGAGATGAGGTGAGAGAAGGCTGGAGAGTAGAGATGGGGTGAGAGAAGGCTGGATAGTAGAGATGGGGTGAGAGAAGGCTGGATAGTAGAGATGGGGTGAGAGAA
This sequence comes from Coregonus clupeaformis, assembly GCF_020615455.1. NCBI lineage: Eukaryota > Metazoa > Chordata > Actinopteri > Salmoniformes > Salmonidae > Coregonus > Coregonus clupeaformis. The sequence continues at coordinate 7,486,977 of NC_059225.1, read as the reverse complement.
GGCTGGATAGAGGAGATGGGTTGAGAGAAGGCTGGATATAGGAGATGGGTTGAGAGAAGGCTGGATAGAGGAGATGTGGTGAGAGAAGGCTGGATAGTAGAGATGAGGTGAGAGAAGGCTGGATAGTAGAGAGGGGGTGAGAGAAGGCTGGATAGTAGAGATGAGGTGAGAGAAGGCTGGAGAGTAGAGATGGGGTGAGAGAAGGCTGGATAGTAGAGATGGGGTGAGAGAAGGCTGGATAGTAGAGATGGGGTGAGAGAAGGCTGGATAGAGGAGATGGGGTGAGAGAAGGCTGGATAGAGGAGATGGGTTGAGAGAAGGCTGGATAGAGGAGATGTGGTGAGAGAAGGCTGGATAGTAGAGATGGGGTGAGAGAAGGCTGGATAGTATAGATGGGGTGAGAGAAGGCTGGATAGTAGAGATGGGGTGAGAGAAGGCTGGATAGAGGAGATGGGTTGAGAGGAGGCTGGATAGAGGAGATGGGGTGAGAGAAGGCTGGATAGTAGAGATGGGGTGAGAGAAGGCTGGATAGTAGAGATGGGGTGAGAGAAGGCTGGATAGAGGAGATGAGGTGAGAGAAGGCTGGATAGTAGAGATGGGGTGAGAGAAGGTTGGATAGTAGAGATGAGGTGAGAGAAGGCTGGATAGTAGAGATGGGGTGAGAGAAGGCTGGATAGAGGAGTAGAGATGGGGTGAGAGAAGGCTGGATAGAGGAGTAGAGATGAGGTGAGAGAAGGCTGGATAGAGGAGATGCGGTGAGAGAAGGCTGGATAGAGGAGATGGGTTGAGAGAAGGCTGGATAGTAGAGATGGGGTGAGAGAAGGCTGGATAGAGGAGATGGGGTGAGAGAAGGCTGGATAGTAGAGATGGGGTGAGAGAAGGCTGGATAGTAGAGATGGGGTGAGAGAAGGCTGGATAGAGGAGATGGGGTGAGAGAAGGCTGGATAGAGGAGATGGGGTGAGAGAAGTCTGGATAGAGGAGATGGGTGAGAGAAGGCTGGATAGTAGAGATGGGGTGAGAGAAGGCTGGATAGAGGAGATGGGGTGAGAGAAGGCTGGATAGTAGAGATGGGGTGAGAGAAGGCTGGATAGAGGAGATGGGGTGAGAGAAGGCTGGATAGAGGAGATGGGGTGAGAGAAGGCTGGATAGTAGAGATGGGGTGAGAGAAGGCTGGATAGAGGAGATGGGGTGAGAGAAGGCTGGATAGAGGAGATGGGGTGAGAGAAGGCTGGATAGAGGAGATGGGGTGAGAGAAGGCTGGATAGAGGAGTAGAGATGGGGTGAGAGAAGGCTGGATAGAGGAGATGGGGTGAGAGAAGGCTGGATAGAGGAGTAGAGATGGGGTGAGAGAAGGCTGGATAGAGGAGATGGGGTGAGAGAAGGCTGGATAGTAGAGATGGGGTGAGAGAAGGCTGGATAGTAGAGATGAGGTGAGAGAAGGCTGGATAGAGGAGATGGGGTGAGAGAAGGCTGGATAGAGGAGATGGGGTGAGAGAAGGCTGGATAGTAGAGATGGGGTGAGAGAAGGCTGGATAGAGGAGATGGGGTGAGAGAAGGCTGGATAGTAGAGATGAGGTGAGAGAAGGCTGGATAGAGGAGATGGGGTGAGAGAAGGCTGGATAGAGGAGATGGGGTGAGAGAAGGCTGGATAGTAGAGATGGGGTGAGAGAAGGCTGGATAGAGGAGATGGGGTGAGAGAAGGCTGGATAGAGGAGATGGGGTGAGAGAAGGCTGGATAGAGGAGATGGGGTGAGAGAAGGCTGGATAGAGGAGATGAGGTGAGAGAAGGCTGGATAGTAGAGATGGGGTGAGAGAAGGTTGGATAGTAGAGATGAGGTGAGAGAAGGCTGGATAGTAGAGATGGGGTGAGAGAAGGCTGGATAGAGGAGTAGAGATGGGGTGAGAGAAGGCTGGATAGAGGAGTAGAGATGAGGTGAGAGAAGGCTGGATAGAGGAGATGCGGTGAGAGAAGGCTGGATAGAGGAGATGGGTTGAGAGAAGGCTGGATAGTAGAGATGGGGTGAGAGAAGGCTGGATAGAGGAGATGGGGTGAGAGAAGGCTGGATAGTAGAGATGGGGGTGAGAGAAGGCTGGATAGTAGAGATGGGGTGAGAGAAGGCTGGATAGAGGAGATGGGGTGAGAGAAGGCTGGATAGAGGAGATGGGGTGAGAGAAGTCTGGATAGAGGAGATGGGTGAGAGAAGGCTGGATAGTAGAGATGGGGTGAGAGAAGGCTGGATAGAGGAGATGGGGTGAGAGAAGGCTGGATAGTAGAGATGGGGTGAGAGAAGGCTGGATAGAGGAGAGATGGGGTGAGAGAAGGCTGGATAGAGCAGATGGGGTGAGAGAAGGCTGGATAGTAGAGATGGGGTGAGAGAAGGCTGGATAGAGGAGATGGGGTGAGAGAAGGCTGGATAGAGGAGATGGGGTGAGAGAAGGCTGGATAGAGGAGATGGGGTGAGAGAAGGCTGGATAGAGGAGTAGAGATGGGGTGAGAGAAGGCTGGATAGAGAGATGGGGTGAGAGAAGGCTGGATAGAGGAGTAGAGATGGGGTGAGAGAAGGCTGGATAGAGGAGATGGGGTGAGAGAAGGCTGGATAGTAGAGATGGGGTGAGAGAAGGCTGGATAGTAGAGATGGGGTGAGAGAAGGCTGGATAGTAGAGATAGAGAGAAGGCTGGATAGAGGAGATGGGGTGAGAGAAGGCTGGATAGTAGAGAGATGAGAGAGGGCTGGATAGAGGAGATGGGTGTGAGAGAAGGCTGGATAGAGAGATGGGGTGAGAGAGAAGGCTGGATAGAGAGATGGGGTGAGAGAAGGCTGGATAGAGGAGATGGGGGTGAGAGAAGGCTGGATAGAGGAGATGGGGTGAGAGAAGGCTGGATAGAGGAGATGGGTTGAGAGAAGGCTGGATAGAGGAGATGGGTTGAGAGAAGGCTGGATAGAGGAGATGGGGTGAGAGAAAGGCTGGATAGAGGAGTAGAGGTGAGAGAAGGCTGGATAGAGGAGATAGGGTGAGAGAAGGCTGGATAGTAGAGATGGGGTGAGAGAAGGCTGGATAGAGGAGATGGGGTGAGAGAAGGCTGGATAGTAGAGATGGGGTGAGCGAAGGCTGGATAGTAGAGATGGGGTGAGAGAAGGCTGGATAGAGGAGATGGGGTGAGAGAAGGCTGGATAGAGGAGTAGAGATGGGCTGAGAGAAGGCTGGATAGAGGAGATGGGGTGAGAGAAGGCTGGATAGAGGAGATGGGGTGAGAGAAGGCTGGATAGTAGAGAGATGGGGTGAGAGAAGGCTGGATAGAGGAGATGGGGTGAGAGAAGGCTGGATAGTAGAGATGGGGTGAGAGAAGGCTGGATAGTAGAGATGGGGTGAGAAAAAGGCTGGATAGAGGAGATGGGGGTGAGAGAAGGCTGGATAGAGGAGATGGGGTGAGAGAAGGCTGGATAGAGGAGATGGGGTGAGAGAAGGCTGGATAGAGGAGATGGGTTGAGAGAAGGCTGGATAGTAGAGATGGGGTGAGAGAAGGCTGAATAGAGGAGATGGGGTGAGAGAAGGCTGGATAGTAGAGATGGGGTGAGAGAAGGCTGGATAGTAGAGATGGGGTGAGAGAAGGCTGGATAGAGGAGATGGGGTGAGAGAAGGCTGGATAGTAGAGATGGGGTGAGAGAAGGCTGGATAGAGGAGATGGGGTGAGAGAAGGCTGGATAGAGGAGATGAGGTGAGAGAAGGCTGGATAGAGGAGATGGGGTGAGAGAAGGCTGGATAGAGGAGATGGGGTGAGAGAAGGCTGGATAGAGGAGATGGGGTGAGAGAAGGCTGGATAGTAGAGATGGGGTGAGAGAAGGCTGGATAGAGGAGATGGGGTGAGAGAAGGCTGGATAGAGGAGATGGGGTGAGAGAAGGCTGGATAGAGGAGTAGAGATGGGGTGAGAGAAGGCTGGATAGAGGAGATGAGGTGAGAGAAGGCTGGATAGAGGAGATGGGGGTGAGAGAAGGCTGGATAGAGGAGATGGGGTGAGAGAAGGCTGGATAGAGGAGATGGGGTGAGAGAAGGCTGGATAGAGGGAGATGGGGTGAGAGAAGGCTGGATAGAGGAGATGGGGTGAGAGAAGGCTGGATAGAGGAGTAGAGATGGGGTGAGAGAAGGCTTGATAGAGGAGATGGGGTGAGAGAAGGCTGGATAGAGGAGTAGAGATGGGGTAGAGAAGGCTGGATAGAGGAGATGAGGTGAGAGAAGGCTGGATAGAGGAGATGGGGTGAGAGAAGGCTGGATAGAGGAGATGGGGTGAGAGAAGGCTGGATAGAGGAGATGGGGTGAGAGAAGGCTGGATAGAGGAGATGGGGTGAGAGAAGGCTGGATAGAGGAGATGGGTTGAGAGAAGGCTGGATAGAGGAGATGGGTTGAGAGAAGGCTGGATAGAGGAGATGGGGTGAGAGAAGGCTGGATAGAGGAGTAGAGGTGAGAGAAGGCTGGATAGAGGAGATGGGGTGAGAGAAGGCTGGATAGTAGAGATGGGGTGAGAAGGCTGGATAGAGGAGATGGGGTGAGAGAAGGCTTGATAGTAGAGATGGGGTGAGAGAAGTCTGGATAGTAGAGATGGGGTGAGAGAAGGCTGGATAGAGGAGATGGGGTGAGAGAAGGCTGGATAGAGGAGTAGAGATGGGGTGAGAGAAGGCTGGATAGAGGAGATGGGGTGAGAGAAGGCTGGATAGAGGATATGGGGTGAGAGAAGGCTGGATAGTAGAGATGGGGTGAGAGAAGGCTGGATAGAGGAGATGGGGTGAGAGAAGGCTGGATAGTAGAGATGGGGTGAGAGAAGGCTGGATAGTAGAGATGGGGTGAGAAAAGGCTGGATAGAGGAGATGGGGTGAGAGAAGGCTGGATAGAGGAGATGGGGTGAGAGAAGGCTGGATAGAGGAGATGGGGTGAGAGAAGGCTGGATAGAGGAGATGGGTTGAGAGAAGGCTGGATAGTAGAGATGGGGGTGAGAGAAGGCTGAATAGAGGAGATGGGGTGAGAGAAGGCTGGATAGTAGAGATGGGGTGAGAGAAGGCTGGATAGAGGAGATGGGGTGAGAGAAGGCTGGATAGTAGAGATGGGGTGAGAGAAGGCTGGATAGAGGAGATGGGGTGAGAGAAGGCTGGATAGAGGAGATGAGGTGAGAGAAGGCTGGATAGAGGAGATGGGGTGAGAGAAGGCTGGATAGAGGAGATGGGGTGAGAGAAGGCTGGATAGAGGAGATGGGGTGAGAGAAGGCTGGATAGTAGAGATGGGGTGAGAGAAGGCTGGATAGAGGAGATGGGGTGAGAGAAGGCTGGATAGAGGAGATGGGGTGAGAGAGAAGGCTGGATAGTAAAGATGGGGTGAGAGAAGGCTGGATAGAGGAGATGGGGTGAGAGAAGGCTGGATAGAGGAGTAGAGATGGGGTGAGAGAAGGCTGGATAGAGGAGATGGGGTGAGAGAGAGGCTGGATAGTAGAGATGGGGTGAGAGAAGGCTGGATAGTAGAGATGGGGTGAGAGAAGGCTGGATAGAGGAGATGGGGTGAGAGAAGGCTGGATAGAGGAGATGGGGTGAGAGAAGGCTGGATAGTAGAGATGGGGGTGAGAGAAGGCTGGATAGAGGAGATGGGGTGAGAGAAGGCTGGATAGAGGAGATGAGGTGAGAGAAGGCTGGATAGAGGAGTAGAGATGGGTTGAGAGAAGGCTGGATAGAGGAGATGGGGTGAGAGAAGGCTGGATAGAGGAGATGGGGTGAGAGAAGGCTGGATAGAGGAGATGGGGTGAGAGAAGGCTGGATAGAGGAGATGGGGTGAGAGAAGGCTGGATAGAGGAGATGGGGTGAGAGAAGGCTGGATAGTAGAGATGGGGTGAGAGAAGGCTGGATAGAGGAGATGGGGTGAGAGAAGGCTGGATAGAGGAGATGGGGGTGAGAGAAGGCTGGATAGTAGAGATGGGGTGAGAGAAGGCTGGATAGAGGAGATGGGGTGAGAGAAGGCTGGATAGAGGAGATGGGGTGAGAGAAGGCTGGATAGTAGAGATGGGGTGAGAAAGGCTGGATAGAGGAGATGGGGTGAGAGAAGGCTGGATAGTAGAGATGAGGTGAGAGAAGGCTGGATAGAGGAGATGGGGTGAGAGAAGGCTGGATAGAGGAGATGGGGTGAGAGAGGCTGGATAGTAAAGATGGGGTGAGAGAAGGCTGGATAGAGGAGATGGGGTGAGAGAAGGCTGGATAGAGGAGATGGGGTGAGAGAAGGCTGGATAGAAGAGATGGGTTGAGAGAAGGCTGGATAGAGGAGATGGGTTGAGAGAAGGCTGGATAGAGGAGATGGGGTGAGAGAAGGCTGGATAGAGGAGTAGAGGTGAGAGAAGGCTGGATAGAGGAGATAGGGTGAGAGAAGGCTGGATAGTAGAGATGGGGTGAGAGAAGGCTGGATAGAGGAGATGGGGTGAGAGAAGGCTGGATAGTAGAGATGGGGTGAGCGAAGGCTGGATAGTAGAGATGGGGTGAGAGAAGGCTGGATAGAGAGGAGATGGGGTGAGAGAAGGCTGGATAGAGGAGTAGAGATGGGCTGAGAGAAAGGCTGGATAGAGGAGATGGGGTGAGAGAAGGCTGGATAGAGGAGATGGGGTGAGAGAAGGCTGGATAGTAGAGATGGGGTGAGAGAAGGCTGGATAGAGGAGATGGGGTGAGAGAAGGCTGGATAGTAGAGATGGGGTGAGAGAAGGCTGGATAGTAGAGATGGGGTGAGAAAAGGCTGGATAGAGAGATGGGGTGAGAAAGGCTGGATAGAGGAGATGGGAGTGAGAGAAAGGCTGGATAGAGGAGATGGGGTGAGAGAAGGCTGGATAGAGGAGATGGGTTGAGAGAAGGCTGGATAGTAGAGATGGGGTGAGAGAAGGCTGAATAGAGGAGATGGGGTGAGAGAAGGCTGGATAGTAGAGATGGGGTGAGAGAAGGCTGGATAGTAGAGATGGGGTGAGAGAAGGCTGGATAGAGGAGATGGGGTGAGAGAAGGCTGGATAGTAGAGATGGGGTGAGAGAAGGCTGGATAGAGGAGATGGGGTGAGAGAAGGCTGGATAGAGGAGATGAGGTGAGAGAAGGCTGGATAGAGGAGATGGGGTGAGAGAAGGCTGGATAGAGGAGATGGGGTGAGAGAAGGCTGGATAGAGGAGATGGGGTGAGAGAAGGCTGGATAGTAGAGATGGGGTGAGAGAAGGCTGGATAGAGGAGATGGGGTGAGAGAAGGCTGGATAGAGGAGATGGGGTGAGAGAAGGCTGGATAGAGGAGTAGAGATGGGGTGAGAGAAGGCTGGATAGAGGAGATGAGGTGAGAGAAGGCTGGATAGAGGAGATGGGGTGAGAGAAGGCTGGATAGAGGAGATGGGGTGAGAGAAGGCTGGATAGAGGGAGATGGGGTGAGAGAAGGCTGGATAGAGGAGATGGGGTGAGAGAAGGCTGGATAGAGGAGATGGGGTGAGAGAAGGCTGGATAGAGGAGTAGAGATGGGGTGAGAGAAGGCTTGATAGAGGAGATGGGGTGAGAGAAGGCTGGATAGAGGAGTAGAGATGGGGTGAGAGAAGGCTGGATAGAGGAGATGAGGTGAGAGAAGGCTGGATAGAGGAGATGGGGTGAGAGAAGGCTGGATAGAGGAGATGGGGTGAGAGAAGGCTGGATAGAGGAGATGGGGTGAGAGAAGGCTGGATAGAGGAGATGGGGTGAGAGAAGGCTGGATAGAGGAGATGGGTTGAGAGAAAGGCTGGATAGAGGAGATGGGTTGAGAGAAGGCTGGATAGAGAGATGGGGTGAGAGAAGGCTGGATAGAGGAGTAGAGGTGAGAGAAAGGCTGGATAGAGGAGATGGGGTGAGAGAAGGCTGGATAGTAGAGATGGGGTGAGAGAAGGCTGGATAGAGGAGATGGGTGAGAGAAGGCTGGATAGTAGAGATGGGGTGAGAGAAGGCTGGATAGTAGAGATGGGGTGAGAGAAGGCTGGATAGAGGAGATGGGGTGAGAGAAGGCTGGATAGAGGAGTAGAGATGGGGTGAGAGAAGGCTGGATAGAGGAGATGGGGTGAGAGAAGGCTGGATAGAGGAGATGGGGTGAGAGAAGGCTGGATAGTAGAGATGGGGTGAGAGAAGGCTGGATAGAGGAGATGGGGTGAGAGAAGGCTGGATAGTAGAGATGGGGTGAGAGAAGGCTGGATAGTAGAGATGGGGTGAGAAAAGGCTGGATAGAGGAGATGGGGTGAGAGAAGGCTGGATAGAGGAGATGGGGTGAGAGAAGGCTGGATAGAGGAGATGGGGTGAGAGAAGGCTGGATAGAGGAGATGGGTTGAGAGAAGGCTGGATAGTAGAGATGGGGTGAGAGAAGGCTGAATAGAGGAGATGGGGTGAGAGAAGGCTGGATAGTAGAGATGGGGTGAGAGAAGGCTGGATAGAGGAGATGGGGTGAGAGAAGGCTGGATAGTAGAGATGGGGTGAGAGAAGGCTGGATAGAGGAGATGGGGTGAGAGAAGGCTGGATAGAGGAGATGAGGTGAGAGAAGGCTGGATAGAGGAGATGGGGTGAGAGAAGGCTGGATAGAGGGAGATGGGGTGAGAGAAGGCTGGATAGAGGAGATGGGGTGAGAGAAGGCTGGATAGTAGAGATGGGGTGAGAGAAGGCTGGATAGAGGAGATGGGGTGAGAGAAGGCTGGATAGAGGAGATGGGGTGAGAGAAGGCTGGATAGTAAAGATGGGGTGAGAGAAGGCTGGATAGAGGAGATGGGGTGAGAGAAGGCTGGATAGAGGAGTAGAGATGGGGTGAGAGAAGGCTGGATAGAGGAGATGGGGTGAGAGAAGGCTGGATAGTAAAGATGGGGTGAGAGAAGGCTGGATAGTAGAGATGGGGTGAGAGAAGGCTGGATAGAGGAGATGGGGTGAGAGAAGGCTGGATAGAGGAGATGGGGGGTGAGAGAAGGCTGGATAGTAGAGATGGGGTGAGAGAAGGCTGGATAGAGGAGAATGGGGGTGAGAGAAGGCTGGATAGAGGAGATGAGGTGAGAGAAGGCTGGATAGAGGAGTAGAGATGGGTTGAGAGAAGGCTGGATAGAGGAGATGGGGTGAGAGAAGGCTGGATAGAGAGATGGGGTGAGAGAAGGCTGGATAGAGGAGATGGGGTGAGAGAAGGCTGGATAGAGGAGATGGGGTGAGAGAAGGCTGGATAGAGGAGATGGGGTGAGAGAAGGCTGGATAGTAGAGATGGGGTGAGAGAAGGCTGGATAGAGGAGATGGGGTGAGAGAAGGCTGGATAGAGGAGATGGGGTGAGAGAAGGCTGGATAGAGGAGATGGGGTGAGAGAAGGCTGGATAGAGGAGATGGGGTGAGAGAAGGCTGGATAGAGGAGATGGGTTGAGAGAAGGCTGGATAGAGGAGATGGGTTGAGAGAAGGCTGGATAGAGGAGATGGGGTGAGAGAAGGCTGGATAGAGGAGTAGAGGTGAGAGAAGGCTGGATAGAGGAGATGGGGTGAGAGAAGGCTGGATAGTAGAGATGGGGTGAGAGAAGGCTGGATAGAGGAGATGGGGTGAGAGAAGGCTTGATAGTAGAGATGGGGTGAGAGAAGTCTGGATAGTAGAGATGGGGTGAGAGAAGGCTGGATAGAGGAGATGGGGTGAGAGAAGGCTGGATAGAGGAGTAGAGATGGGGTGAGAGAAGGCTGGATAGAGGAGATGGGGTGAGAGAAGGCTGGATAGAGGAGATGGGGTGAGAGAAGGCTGGATAGTAGAGATGGGGTGAGAGAAGGCTGGATAGAGGAGATGGGGTGAGAGAAGGCTGGATAGTAGAGATGGGGTGAGAGAAGGCTGGATAGTAGAGATGGGGTGAGAAAAGGCTGGATAGAGGAGATGGGAGTGAGAGAAGGCTGGATAGAGGAGATGGGGTGAGAGAAGGCTGGATAGAGGAGAGTGGGGTGAGAGAAGGCTGGATAGAGGAGATGGGTTGAGAGAAGGCTGGATAGTAGAGATGGGGGTGAGAGAAGGCTGAATAGAGGAGATGGGGTGAGAGAAGGCTGGATAGTAGAGATGGGGTGAGAGAAGGCTGGATAGAGGAGATGGGGTGAGAGAAGAAGCTGGATAGTAGAGATGGGGTGAGAAGGCTGGATAGAGGAGATGGGGTGAGAGAAGGCTGGATAGAGGAGATGAGGTGAGAGAAGGCTGGATAGAGGAGATGGGGTGAGAGAAGGCTGGATAGAGGAGATGGGGTGAGAGAAGGCTGGATAGAGGAGATGGGGTGAGAGAAGGCTGGATAGTAGAGATGGGGTGAGAGAAGGCTGGATAGAGGAGATGGGGTGAGAGAAGGCTGGATAGAGGAGATGGGGTGAGAGAAGGCTGGATAGTAAAGATGGGGTGAGAGAAGGCTGGATAGAGGAGATGGGGTGAGAGAAGGCTGGATAGAGGAGTCGAGATGGGGTGAGAGAAGGCTGGATAGAGGAGATGGGGTGAGAGAAGGCTGGATAGTAAAGATGGGGTGAGAGAAGGCTGGATAGTAGAGATGGGGTGAGAGAAGGCTGGATAGAGGAGATGGGGTGAGAGAAGGCTGGATAGAGGAGATGGGGTGAGAGAAGGCTGGATAGTAGAGATGGGGTGAGAGAAGGCTGGATAGAGGAGATGGGGTGAGAGAAGGCTGGATAGAGGAGATGAGGTGAGAGAAGGCTGGATAGAGGAGTAGAGATGGGTTGAGAGAAGGCTGGATAGAGGAGATGGGGTGAGAGAAGGCTGGATAGAGGAGATGGGGTGAGAGAAGGCTGGATAGAGGAGATGGGGTGAGAGAAGGCTGGATAGAGGAGATGGGGTGAGAGAAGGCTGGATAGAGGAGATGGGGTGAGAGAAGGCTGGATAGTAGAGATGGGGTGAGAGAAGGCTGGATAGAGAGATGGGGTGAGAGAAGGCTGGATAGAGGAGATGGGGTGAGAGAAGGCTGGATAGTAGAGATGGGGTGAGAGAAGGCTGGATAGAGGAGATGGGGTGAGAGAAGGCTGGATAGAGGAGATGGGGTGAGAGAAGGCTGGATAGAGGAGATGGGGGTGAGAGAAGGCTGGATAGAGGAGATGGGGTGAGAGAAGGCTGGATAGAGGAGATGGGGTGAGAGAAGGCTGGATAGAGGAGATGGGTTGAGAGAAGGCTGGATAGAGGAGATGGGGTGAGAGAAGGCTGGATAGAGGAGATGGGGTGAGAGAAGGCTGGATAGAGGAGATGGGTTGAGAGAAGGCTGGATAGAAGGATCAAAGCAATCTCACTGAGGTGGATATTGTATTAAGCAACTATATGGTTCATATCAAATGATATTCAGAAAGGTTGCTAACATCAGACAGGAGTTAGACACCTATAAGTTAATGTATAGTACATCCCTTCATGAATGGTGACCCCCAGTAAATGGTGACCCTCAGTAAACGGTGACCCTCAGTAAACGGTGACACTCAGTAAACGGTGACCCTCAGTAAACGGTGACCCTCAGTAAACGGTGACCCTCAGTAAACGGTGACCCTCAGTAAACGGTGACCCCCAGTAAATGGTGACCCTCAGTAAACGGTGACCCTCAGTAAATGGTGACCCCCAGTAAATGGTGACCCTCAGTAAACGGTGACCCTCAGTAAATAGTGACCCCCAGTAAATGGTGACCCCCAGTAAATGGTGACCCCCAGTAAATGGTGACCCTCAGTAAACGGTGACCCTCAGTAAACGGTGACCCTCAGTAAACGGTGACCCATCACATGACACTATAGTCTTTGGCTACGTCCCAAATGGCACCCTATTCCCTATATAGTGCGCTACATTTGACTAGAACCTTAATGGGCCCAGCAGTGCACTAAATAGGGAATAGTGTTTTATTTGGAACGCAGCCCTTGTCAGCTTTGGTGGCCCCTATAGGAATCCCTCAGACTTACACGCCTCCATAGCGTCAGAGGACCCTCGCCCACAGATTTCACACATTTAACAGTGGTCATAGAGAGCCATTGTCAAAGTGCCACTTCACCAGCGTGCCTGTTGTTGACACATAATGTAGAGAATGACAGCCATGAAGTGTAAATACAAAGGGTCCTTCCAGATAAAAAAAAAAAAAATTCATATGATTGAGATCCTGTGTTTAAAACTTGGAAGTGCTTCCAAATTGCATCTGTTGTTTGTGAGAGTTCAAGTCTGATGACAAGCTATGATTAGTAAATTAATGACTGAATGGAGGAGTAGAGTTGTAGTCAAGAAACTGCATGTCAAGTGGACTCCCAAAACCAGACTGAGCTTGAAAATTCAAACCCAGTGCCTCCCTTAATCCTTCTTCTCACCACATAGCCTTCTGGACATCCCAGATAGCCTTCTGGACATCCCAGATAGCCTTCTGGACATCCCAGATAGCACATAATGTTCTAAGAACCGTATGTTTCTTAGAGCTTGGTGAGAGCGTGGTTGTCCTATGGTTATTTTGTATGCAACCTTCCCACAACTTTCTGGGAATGGTGCAGGATAGTTGCTTGGCTTTGGAACATTATCAGCACATTTAAGGAACTTGAGAAAAAACTATATTTCCTTGGTATTTCATTACTTTAACAGAACATTCCCTAAAAGTTCAAACATGGTTAAAATTCAGTTCAATTTTGGTGATGTTCTAGGAACGTTCTCCAACTGGTTTGACATTGGGAATGTTTACAAATAGTTCAGAGAACGTTCCCGAAAAACGTTCCTCTGTGGGAATTTCAGCGCTTCAGCACAATGCTTCCTACAGGTTTCCTCGTGGTTCTATTTAAAATCATGTTATCAAATTGTTCTGAGAACGTTAAGAAAACTTTCCATAAAAGACCACAAGAAAACTTTAGTTACGTTCAGAGAACGTTCCAAGAATGTTATTTAAAAACATACATTCCATTCTCAGCATCAACAAAACGTTCTATCCTCCATCTTGTTAGCGCAAGTGAACAGCTAACCTGGTTTCAAAAAAACAAATAAAGCAACACCTCACTGCACAACGCCTCTCCCCCATGTGACCTACTTGTTGTGTGTATGCACTGATATGTATGTGTAACTGATAGATGCACACAAACATGCACACTACATGTTAATGTTTTAGATGGACACTACCAGCCAAAAGTTTGGACACACCTACTCATTCAAGGGTTTTTCTTTATGTTTACTATTTTCTACATTGTAGAATAATAGTGAAGACATCAAAACTATGAAATAACACATATGGAATCATATAGTAACCAAAAAGGTGTTAAACAAATCAAAATATATTTTATATTTGAGATTCTTCAAATAGCCACCCTTTGCCTTGATGACAGCTTTGCACACTCTTGGCATTCTCTCAACCAGCTTCATGAGGTAGTCACCTGGAATGCATTTCAATTAACAGGTGTGCCTTGTTAAAAGTTAATTTGTAGAATTTTTTTCCTTCTTAATGCGTTTGAGCCACTCAGTTGTGTTGTGACAGGGTAGGGGGGGTATACAGAATTTAGCCCTATTTGGTAAAAGACCATGTCCATATTATGGCAAAAACAGCTCAAATAAGCAAAGAGAAACAACAATGATGTACTTGAAGACATGAAGGTCAGTCAATACAGACATTTCTTTGAAAGTTTCTTCAAGTGCAGTAGCAAAAACCGTCAAGCGCTATGATGAAACTGGCTCTCCTGAGGACCGCCACAGGAAAGGAGTTACCTCTGCTTGTCACGGTGCTGTGTATGGGTGTGGTGTGGAATCAGGCACAGGCAGCAGAGGGTAAGTCCAACAAGACTTTACTGTGCACGAAAAGTAATCCAAAACAGCCCGGAGGCAAAAGACGCACACAGGCGTAAATACAAGCGCACACACAGGTGCGTAAATCTCTCCTCACAACACAAGGAGGAAGCTCAGGAAAATAGCGTACCGACACGGGTAGCGCAACCACGACACGAACAATCACACACAACACAACCTAACAACAAGGAAACTAAATAGGGTGCTAAATGAGACCTAACACAAAACAGGTGTGACTAACAGACAAAACCAAACAAACACGAAACATCGAGCGGTGGCAGCTAGAACTCCGGAGACGACGACCGGCGAAACCTGCCCGAACAAGGAGGAGGAGCCGCCTCGGCCGAAACCGTGACAGTACCCCCCTTGATGCGCGGCTCAGCGCGCGCCGCCCTCTGGCCTCGGGGGACGACCAGGGACGCGGAGCAGGGCGCGCAGGATGACCACGATGGAATTCGGTCATCAGGGACGGATCCAGAATGTCCCTCCTTGGCACCCAGCACCGCTCCTCCGGACCGTACCCCTCCCACTCCACGAGATATTGGAGACCCCCCATCCGGCGTCTCGAATCCAGGATGGTCCGAACCGTGTACGCCGGAGCCCCCTCGATGTCCAACGGGGCGGAGGAGTCTCCTCAATCTCAAAGTCCTGGAGTGGACCAGCTACCACCGGCCTGAGGAGAGACACATGGAACGAGGGGTTAATATTCTTGTAATCAATAGGTAGTTCTAACCTGTAACTCACCTCGTTCAATCTCCTCAGGACTTTAAAAGGCCCCACAAACCGCCGACCCAGCTTCCGGCAGGGCAGGCGGAGGGGCAGGTTTCTGGTTGAGAGCCAGACTCGATCTCCAGGTGCGTACACTGGCCCCTCACTGCGGTGTAGGTCGGCGCTCGTCTTCTGTCGACGTATGGCACGCTGCAGATGGACGTGTGCAGCGTCCCACGTCTCCTCCGAGCGCCGCACCCACTCATCCACAGCGGGGGCCTCGATCTGGCTCTCATGCCATGGTGCCAGAACCGGCTGGTACCCTAATACACACTGAAAAGGGGTTAGTTGGGTGGAGGAGTGGCGGAGAGAGTTCTGTGCCATCTCGGCCCAGGGCACATATGTCATGAGCCCTCTCACTCCACCGGGTTACCACCTTAATGTGTTTCCACTATCTTCCACTCTGCTCATCTCTCTCTCTCTACTCAGCCTAACGAGCTCCACCTGTCCCTGCTCTGCTCGGCTCTAATTACTCTGCCAGCTGCGCTGCATTACCCACTAACCTATCCCAGTATTTAAAGTCCCGTCTCTCAGCTCTCCTTTGTCAGATCGTCTGCAAAGCTCACACCCCGAACCTGTGTGCTCGCGCTTCTGGCTCACCCTTGTTTTGTGACCCCGGACCTGCCTGATTCTTGGATACTCTTCTGCCCCAGGAAAACCAGACCTGCTTTCTGCCATTACGACTCCTGACTACTCTTCGACCCCGGTAACTCTGACCAGCCTTCTGCCTTGCTACAACGTATTTGGATTTCCCTTGAACTGTACTTCTGCCTTGTTTCATCCGCCCCGTTGTGTCTGTGTTTCCCCCCCCCAGGACTTCTGGACCACCAACCACCGGGCGTCATCGGACGCACCGCTGCCACTGGGGGGCACAGACCCAGCACATTGGACGGGATAACCCCTGGAGCCTTCACTCACTCCCTACTTCCCTTTTCCCTTAAGTTTTAATAAACTTTCTGGTGTGACGCAATTGTGGTCCTCTTGTCGTCTGTCTGAATCGTGACAGTACGATCTGACCATCATGGACTCAGCGCACACTTCCCCCGACATGGAAACCGAAGAACCTAAGCAACCCACCGCCATGCTACGCCTGGAACACACTGAGAGAGAGCTAGGCCGCATGAGCGGCGACATCACCCTCTCTGCTTCAGGTCGGCCACCAACAGCATCAGCAGTTCCAGCAGCACCAGCAGCAGTCCCAGCAGCAGCAACAACAACTCGCCAGGATCATCCAACTCCTCACCAACCTTACCCCAGCCAGTCTGCCCACCAGCCCTGCCTCGAGTCACCTGCCCCGGTCATTTCAGCCGCTGCCCCGGAACCCAAGATTGGAAACCCCGAGCGGTTCAACGGCGATTCTACCCAGGTCCGGCCATTCCTGACTAGCTGCCGACTTCAGTTCTCCTTGCAGCCAAGGACCTTCGCCACGGAGGGGGCTAGGGTCGGGTATGCCATCACTCACCTGACGGGCCGAGCTCGACTCTGGGGAACAGCAGAGTTCGAACGTCAAACCCCCGCATGTGCAACCTTCGACCTGTTTGCTGAGGAGATGCTGAAGGTGTTTGACCTGGATTCACCAACCGCAGAGGCGTCTCGTGAACTGTTCAGTATTCGACAAGGCAGACGTACAGTCGCAGACCATTCCATCGACTTCCGAACCCTGGCAAGACGAAGTTCTTGGAACACACCATCGTTGGTGGACGCGTTCTTCCATAGCTTGGCTGACTATATCAAGGACGAGTTGGTCTCCCATGAACTGCCTTCCACTCTTGATGAAGCCATCGCACTGACTGTCCGGATCGACAGAAGGATACAGACCCGTCGTCGTGAGAGGGGGCGCCAAGGTCCACCAACTACCGGCATTCGGAGAGATCCGACTGGGCTCCTGTCAGCTACTGCCACTCACCCAAGTCAGCTTGATCAGTCTGAGCCTATGGAGATTGGGCGAGCCTCTCTCACTCCTGCAGAGCGCCAGCGCCGCTCACCTCAAACCTCTGCCTCTATTGTGGAGGTGATGGACATCGTAGTGGTAACCTGCCCTTTAAAAGCGCCGAAGCTCACCGGGCATAGGGGGAGTCCGGTTGAGCTCAATGACCATCCAGTCCTCCGACCGCAAACCCTTGCTGCAAGTTCACCTCCGCCTCTCTGACTCTACTCACACCCTGGCTGCTCTGGTGGATTCTGGGCGCCGAAGCCAACATAATGGACATCAAGCTGGCACGCCAACTGGGACTGGAGAACCTCCGTTTGACACCTCCTATTCCTGCCCGGGCACTGGACGGACACTTACTCGGATCGGTCACTCATGTCACGGCCCCGGTCTTGATGGGTCTGTCCGGAAACCATCAAGAAACTATCCAGTTTCACCTGCTCCCCTCTCCAGGCCAACCCCTCATCCTGGGTTACCCATGGCTCCGCGCCGGCACAACCCTCAGCTCGACTGGGTGACCGGGGTGATCAGGAGTGGGAGAGGACTGCCACCGAACCTGCCTGCTTGCTGCCGCACTACCCCTCGGCCAGTACCTACTAACTCCGCCCTGACCTCTCCCATGTCCCAGAATGCTACCATGGTCTCAGAGAAGTGTTTAACAAAGCAAGAGCCACATCTCTGCCCCCTCACCGACCGTACGACTGTGCCATCGACCTCCTCCCTGGAACAGCCCCTCCAAGGGACCGTCTTTGTTCGTTATCTGCTCCTGAAAGAAGGTCCATGGAGGACTACATCAATGACTCTCTGTCCACAGGATTGATCCGTTCATCTTCATCTCCGGCTGGTGCGGGCTTCTTCTTTGTGGGGAAGAGGGACGGATCTCTTCGCCCCTGCATCGACTACAGGGGACTCAACGACATCACAGTGAAAAACCGTTACCCTCTCCCTCTGCTCACCTCTGCTTTTGAGTTGCTCCAGGGAGCCACTGTTTTACCAAGTTGGATCTCAGAAACGCTTACCACCTAGTGCGGATCCGGGAGGGAGATGAATGGAAGACCGCATTCAATACACCAACAGGCCACTACGAGTATCTGGTTATGCCTTTTGGCCTCACCAATGCTCCTGCTGTGTTCCAGGCTCTAGTGAATGATGTACTGCGGGACATGTTAAACAAGTTTGTCTTCGTTTACCTGGATGACATCTTAATCTACTCCAGAAACCTGTCTGAACACACCCGCCATGTCCAGCAAGTCCTTCATCGTCTTCTGGAGAATTCCTCTACGCCAAGGCAGAGAAGTGTGAGTTTCACGTCAAGACAGTGGCCTTCCTGGGGTACATAGTGGCAGAGGGAAGTATCCAAATGGATCCTGCCAAAGTATCAGCAGTCACGTCATGGCCAGTTCGGAGAACAGAAAGAAGCTGCAACAGTTTCTGGGGTTTGCTAACTTCTATAGAAAGTTTATCCGGAACTACAGTACGGTGCTGCCCTCTCACTGCTCTAACCAGCACCAAGCAACCCTTCACCTGGACCCCAGCAGCCGACAAGGCCTTCAGTACCCTCAAGGTAAGGTTCACCTCCGCTCCCATCCTCCAGATGCCTGACGTGGACCGGCAATTCATTGTGGAGGTGGACGCCTCGGATGTGGGAGTTGGTGCTGTGATTTCTCAGTGGGCTGCGGAGGATAGGAACTCCATCCCTGTGCCTTTTTCTCACGTCGGTTGTCCCCCTCTGAGTGCAATTACGACATAGGGAACCGAGAGCTGCTGGCTGTGAAGCTTGCCTTGGAGGAGTGGCGTCACTGGCTGGAGGGGTCCACCACTCCATTTCTCGTTTGGACCGATCATAAGAACTTGGAGTACATCCGCACGGCCAAACGGTTGAACTCCAGGCAGTCCCGCTGGGCCCTGTTCTTCACCAGGTTTAATTTCACTCTGTCATACCGGCCTGGATCACGCAACACCAAGCCAGACGCCCTCTCCCGTCAATTCCAGAAGGATGACAACCCCTCCAAGGATCCTGTGTCGATTCTGCCAAGTCCCTGCATCGTAGCAGCTCTGACCTGGGCTGTTGAGGAACAGGTGCTGGAAGCTCTCCGTAACCAGCCCGGTCCCAGCACTTGCCCAGCTGACCGCCTTTTGTCCCCGAAAACCTAAGGTCCCAGGTCGTTCAGTGGGGACATGACTCCCCGCCTAGCTTGTCACCCTGGCTCCACCCGCACTTACAACCTGCTCGCCCAGAGGTTCTGGTGGCCCGCTCTGAGAAAGGATGTACGGGAATTCGTCCCAAGCCTGCCCCATCTGCAACCAACACAAGTCGTCCTGCCAGCCCCCAGCCGGATTGCTGCAGCCCCTGCCTGTGCCCAGACGTCCTGGTCTCACATCGCCCCTTGACTTTGTCACGGGGCTGCCCCCTTCAAGGGGCAAGACCGTCATTCTCACCATAGTTGACCGATTCAGCAAGATGGCACACTTCATTCCCCTCCCCAAGCTCCCAACCGCCAAGGAGACCGCCCAGGTGGTCCTGGAACACGTCTTCCGGATCCACGGACTGCCAAAGGATGTAGTTTCTGACCGTGGTCCACAATTCTCCTCCGCTTTTGGAAGGAGTTCTGTCACCTGCTGGGAGCCACAGTCAGTCTGACTTCCGGATTCCATCCCCAATCCAATGGGCAGTCAGAGCGGGCAAATCAGGAGCTCGAGAAGGCACTGCGATGCATGACTTCACGCAACCCCCACTCCTGGTCGCAGCAATTGACATGGGTGGAGTACGCACACAATTCTCTGACCTGCTCTGCCATCGGTATGTCCCCTTTCCAATGTGTTTATGGATACCAGCCTCCTCTATTTGCCAGTCAGGAAGGGGAGGTTACTTGCCCATCTGCACTTGCGTTTGCCCGTCGATGTCGCCGCACCTGGTCACAGGCCCGAGCCACACTTCTCAGATCCGTTGCCAGCTACACTACCGGGGCCAACCGTCGGAGAATCCCTGCTCCCACCTACCATGTTGGTCAAAGGGTGTGGTTGTCGTCAAGGAACCTGCCACTCAGGGTGGAGTCGCAGAAGTTGGCACCTCGGTTCATTGGCCCATTCCCTATCATAAGAGTGATTAGCCCAACTGCTGTCCGGCTCCAACTGCCTAATTCCATGAGGGTGCACCCCACTTTCCATGTGTCTAAGATTAAGCCCATTCATGAGAGTCCGCTGGTCCCTGCTGCGCCTTGTCCTCCTCCTCCACGGCTCGTCGATGGTGGTCTGGTTTACACCGTCCGCCGCCTGCTTCGGTCCAGACGGAGGGTAGGGGTCTCCAGTACCTCATTGACTGGGAGGGCTATGGACCTGAGGAAAGGACCTGGGTGCCAGCTAGTCGGATTGTGGATAGGACTCTCATCACCGCCTTCCACCAACGGCATCCTGATCAACCTGCAATCCGTAGGGGCCGCCCCAGAGGGATCCTAACCGTCCTGCCCGCCTCGGCTTCCTGTCCTGTGCCTGATCCTGTCTCGGGACCTGTCCCATCTCCCGACCACGGCCTCCGGCTTCCTCCGAGATGAGGCGTCGCTCGGACCGTTCGGAGGAGTTCTAGCCCTCCTCCGGCTCCCCTCCTCCCGCCCGAGCGTGGTGTTGCTCTTGGACTTCTGGGGCCGTCCCTTGGGGGGTTCTGTCATGAGCCCTCTCACTCCACCGGGTTACCACCTTAATGTGTTTCCACTATCTTCCACTCTGCTCATCTCTCTCTCTCTACTCAGCCTAACGAGCTCCACCTGTCCCTGCTCTGCCTCGGCTCTAATTACTCTGCCAGCTGCGCTGCATTACCCACTAACCTCTCCCAGTATTTAAAGTCCCGTCTCTCAGCTCTCCTTTGTCAGATCGTCTGCAAAGCTCACACCCGAACCTGTGTGCTCGCGCTTCTGGCTCACCCTTGTTTTGTGACCCCGGACCTGCCTGATTCTTGGATACTCTTCTGCCCCAGGAAAACCAGACCTGCTTTCTGCCATTACGACTCCTGACTACTCTTCGACCCCGGTAACTCTGACCAGCCTTCTGCCTTGCTACAACGTATTTGGATTTCCCTTGAACTGTACTTCTGCCTTGTTTCATCCGCCCCGTTGTGTCTGTGTTTCCTCCCCCCAGGACTTCTGGACCACCAACCACCGGCGTCATCGGACGCACCGCTGCCACTGGGGGGCACAGACCCAGCACATTGGACGGGGATAACCCCTGGAGCCTTCACTCACTCCCTACTTCCCTTTTCCCTTAAGTTTTAATAAACTTTCTGGTGTGACGCAATTGTGGTCCTCTTGTCGTCTGTCTGAATCGTGACAACATATCTCGCCCACTCCTCCGGCCGGCCCTGACAATATGACCTCAGAAACCTACCCACATCCTGGTTGACTCGTTCAACCTGCCCATTACTCTCCGGGTGGTAACCCGAGGTAAGGCTCACCGAGACCCCCAAACGTTCCATAAATGCTCTCCAGACTCTGGAGGTAAACTGGGGGCCTCGATCGGACACTATATCCTCGGGCACCCCGTAATGCCGGAAGACGTGAGTAAATAGAGCCTCAGCGGTCTGTAGGGCCGTAGGGAAGACCCGGCATGGGAAGGAGACGACAGGCCTTCGAGAACCGATCCACAACGACCAGGATGGTGGTATTCCCCTGGGAGGAGGGAAGATCGGTAACAAAATCCACCGAGAGGTGAGACCAGGGTCGTTGTGGAACGGGCAGGGGCTGTAATTTACCCCTGGGCAAGTGTCTGGGCGCCTTACACTGGGCACATACTGAGCAGGAGGAGACATAAACCCTCACATCCCTGGCTAACGTTGGCCACCAGTACTCCCGTACTAAGGCAGTGCACCGTCCGGCCAATACCCGGATGCCCAGAGGAGGGGGGACGTGTGAGCCCAATAAATTAGCCGATCCCGGACCTCGAGCGGGACGTACACCCGACCCACCGGACACTGTGGAGGACTAGGCTCGGTGCGTAACGCCCGCTCGATCTCCGCATCGACCTCCCACACCACCGGTGCCACCAGACAAGACTCCGGTAGTATGGGAATGGACTCCACGCACCTCTCCTCCGTGTCATACCGACGGGACAGAGCATCTGCCTTCCCGTTCTGGGACCCAGGTATGTAAGTGATCTTGAACACAAACCGGGCGAGAAACATAGTCCATCGAGCCTGGCGAGGATTCAGTCTCCTAGCTGCCCGAATGTACTCCAGGTTACGATGGTCGGTCAGAATGAGGAAAGGGTGCTGAGCCCCCTCAAGCCAATGCCTCCACACCTTTAGGGCCTGTACTACGGCTAGCAGCTCCCTGTCCCCTACGTCATAATTCCGCTCCGCCGGACTGAGCTTCTTAGAATAAAAAGCACAGGGGCGGAGCTTAGGTGGTGTACCGGATCGGGTGAGAAAGAACTGCCCCGATACCGGCCTCAGACGCGTCCACCTCAACTTGGAAGGGTAAAGTGGGATCCGGGTGCGCCAACACCGGGGCCGAGGTAAACAGGTCCTTCAGTCTCCCAAAGGCCCTGTCCGCCTCAGCTGACCACTGCAAGCGCACCGGACCCCCCTTCAGAAGAGACGTTATGGGAGCTGCCACCTGTCCAAAACCCCGGATAAACCTCCGGTAGTAATTCGCAAAACCCAAGAACCGCTGCACCTCTTTAACCGTAGTTGGGGTTTGCCAATTACGCACGGCGGACACTCGGTCCACCTCCATTCTCACCCCTGACGCAGACAACTGGTAACCCAAAAGGAAACTGACTCCTGGAAGAACAGACATTTCTCAGCTTTGACATACAGGTCATGCTCCAACAGTCTCCTCAATACCCTGCGCACCAGGGCTACATGCTCGGCCCGAGTAGCACTGTACACAAGAATATCATCTATGTACACCACTACTCCCTGCGCCTGCATGTCCCGGAAAAGTTAGTCTACAAACGATTGGAAGACTGATGGAGCATTCATTAACCCATATGGCATGACGAGATACTCGTAATGGCCGGATGTAGTACTAAATGCTGTCTTCCACTCATCGCCCTCCCTAATGCGCACCAAGTTATATGCGCTCCTGAGATCCAATTTTGTGAAGAACCTTGCCCCGTGTAAGGACTCCGTCATGGTCCCAATCAGAGGAAGTGGATAGCTGTACTTCACCGTCACCTGATTGAGACCGCGGTAATCAATACACGGACGCAAACCTCCATCCTTTTTCTTCACAAAAAAAGAAGCTCGAGGACGCGGGAGAAGTGGAGGCCCGAATGTATCCCTGTCTCAGAGACTCGGCAATGTAAGTCTCCATTGCCCTTTTCTCCTCCTGTGACAAAGGATACACATGGCTCCGGAAGCGCTGCTCCTGTCTGGAGGTCTATCGCACAATCCCCTTGTCTATGAGGTGGCAACTGTGCCGCTCTGGTCTTACTGAACACGAGCGCCAAATCCTCATACTCAGGAGGAATGTGCAGTGCTGGCATCTGGTTCGGACTCTCCACCGAGGTCGCCCCTACGGAAACACCCAGACATAACCCCTCACACTGAGCAGACCACCCTTTAAGAGCTTTCTCTCGCCACGAAATAGTAGGATCATGGGTCATCAACCAGGGAAGCCCCAGTACCACCGGATACGCATCCTCCTACTAATAATATCCTCCTTCTAATAACATCCTACTACTAATAATATCCTCCTACTAATAATATTCTCCTACTAATAATATCCTCCCTACTAATAATATCCTCCCTACTAATAATATCCTCCTACTAATAACATCCTCCTACTAATAATATCCTCCTACTAATAACATCCTCCTACTAATAATATCATCCCTACTAATAATATCCTCCTACTAATAACATCCTCCTACTAATAATATCATCCCTACTAATAATATACTCCCTACTAATAATATCCTCCTACTAATAACATCCTCCTACTAATAATATCCTCCTACTAATAATATCCTCCTACTAATAACATCCTCCTACTAATAATATCATCCCTACTAATAATATCCTCCTACTAATAACATCCTCCTACTAATAATATCATCCCTACTAATAATATACTCCCTACTAATAATATCCTCCTACTAATAATATCCTCCTACTAATAATATCCTCCCTACTAATAATATCCTCCCTACTAATAATATCCTCCTACTAATAACATCCTCCTACTAATAACATCCTCCTACTAATAATATCCTCCCTACTAATAATATCCTCCTACTAATAACATCCTCCTACTAATAACATCCTCCTACTAATAACATCCTCCTACTAATAATATCCTCCTACTAATAACATCCTCCTACTAATAACATCCTCCTACTAATAACATCCTCCTACTAATAATATCCTCCTACTAATAACATCCTCCTACTAATAATATCATCCCTACTAATAATATCCTCCTACTAATAACATCCTCCTACTAATAATATCATCCCTACTAATAATATACTCCCTACTAATAATATCCTCCTACTAATAACATCCTCCTACTAATAATATCATCCCTACTAATAATATCCTCCTACTAATAACATCCTCCTACTAATAATATCATCCCTACTAATAATATCCTCCTACTAATAACATCCTCCTACTAATAATATCCTCCCTACTAATAATATCCTCCTACTAATAATATCCTCCTACTAATAACATCCTCCTACTAATAATATCATCCCTACTAATAATATCCTCCTACTAATAACATCCTCCTACTAATAATATCCTCCCTACTAATAGTATCCTCCTACTAATAACATCCTCCTACTAATAATATCCTCCTACTAATAATATCATCCCTACTAATAATATCCTCCTACTAATAACATCCTCCTACTAATAATATCCTCCTACTAATAACATCCTCCTACTAATAACATCCTCCTACTAATAACATCCTCCTACTAATAATATCCTCCTACTAATAACATCCTCCTACTAATAATATCATCCCTACTAATAATATACTCCCTACTAATAATATCCTCCTACTAATAATATCCTCCCTACTAATAATATCCTCCTACTAATAATATCATCCCTACTAATAATATCCTCCTACTAATAACATCCTCCTACTAATAATATCCTCCCTACTAATAACATCCTCCTACTAATAATATCCTCCTACTAATAATATCCTCCTACTAATAATATCCTCCTACTAATAACATCCTCCTACTAATAATATCATCCCTACTAATAATATCCTCCTACTAATAACATCCTCCTACTAATAATATCATCCCTACTAATAATATCCTCCTACTAATAATATCCTCCCTACTAATAATATCCTCCTACTAATAATATCCTCCTACTAATAATATCCTCCCTACTAATAATATCCTCCTACTAATAATATCCTCCTACTAATAACATCCTCCTACTAATAATATCATCCCTACTAATAATATCCTCCCTACTAATAATATCCTCCCTACTAATAATATCATCCCTACTAATAATATCCTCCTACTAATAATATCCTCCTACTAATAACATCCTCCTACTAATAATATCCTCCCTACTAATAACATCCTCCTACTAATAATATCCTCCCTACTAATAATATCCTCCTACTAATAATATCCTCCTACTAATAACATCCTCCTACTAATAATATCCTCCTACTAATAACATCCTCCTACTAATAATATCCTCCCTACTAATAATATCCTCCCTACTAATAATATCCTCCTACTAATAATATCCTCCTACTAATAACATCCTCCCTACTAATAATATCCTCCCTACTAATAATATCCTCCTACTAATAATATCCTCCCTACTAATAATATCCTCCCTACTAATAATATCCTCCTACTAATAATATCATCCCTACTAATAATATCATCCCTACTAATAATATCCTCCTACTAATAATATCCTCCTACTAATAACATCCTCCTACTAATAATATCCTCCTACTAATAACATCCTCCTACTAATAATATCATCCCTACTAATAATATCCTCCTACTAATAATATCCTCCTACTAATAATATCCTCCTACTAATAACATCCTCCCTACTAATAATATCATCCCTACTAATAATATCCTCCTACTAATAATATCCTCCTACTAATAATATCCTCCTACTAATAATATCCTCCTACTAATAATATCATCCCTACTAATAATATCATCCCTACTAATAATATCCTCCTACTAATAATATCCTCCTACTAATAACATCCTCCCTACTAATAATATCATCCCTACTAATAATATCCTCCTACTAATAATATCCTCCTACTAATAATATCCTCCTACTAATAATATCCTCCTACTAATAATATCATCCCTACTAATAATATCCTCCTACTAATAATATCCTCCTACTAATAATATCCTCCTACTAATAACATCCTCCTACTAATAATATCATCCCTACTAATAATATCCTCCTACTAATAACATCCTCCTACTAATAATATCCTCCCTACTAATAATATCCTCCCTACTAATAACATCCTCCTACTAATAATATCATCCCTACTAATAATATCCTCCCTACTAATAACATCCTCCTACTAATAATATCCTCCCTACTAATAATATCCTCCCTACTAATAACATCCTCCTACTAATAATATCATCCCTACTAATAATATCCTCCCTACTAATAATATCCTCCTACTAATAATATCCTCCTACTAATAACATCCTCCTACTAATAATATCCTCCTACTAATAATATCCTCCTACTAATAACATCCTCCTACTAATAATATCATCCCTACTAATAATATCCTCCTACTAATAACATCCTCCTACTAATAATATCCTCCCTACTAATAACATCCTCCTACTAATAATATCCTCCCTACTAATAATATCCTCCCTACTAATAATATCCTCCCTACTAATAACATCCTCCTACTAATAATATCATCCCTACTAATAATATCCTCCCTACTAATAACATCCTCCTACTAATAATATCCTCCCTACTAATAACATCCTCCTACTAATAATATCCTCCTACTAATAATATCCTCCTACTAATAACATCCTCCTACTAATAATATCATCCCTACTAATAATATCCTCCTACTAATAACATCCTCCTACTAATAATATCCTTCTACTAATAACATCCTCCTACTAATAATATCCTCCTACTAATAATATCCTCCTACTAATAATATCCTCCCTACTAATAACATCCTCCTACTAATAATATCCTCCTACTAATAATATCCTCTCTACTAATAATATCCTCCCTACTAATAATATCCTCTCTACTAATAATATCCTCCCTACTAATAATATCCTCCCTACTAATAATATCCTCCCTACTAATAATATCCTCCCTACTAATAATATCCTCCTACTAATAATATCCTCCCTACTAATAATATCCTCCCTACTAATAATATCCTCCCTACTAATAATATCCTCCCTACTAATAATATCCTCCCTACTAATAATATCCTCCTACTAATAATATCCTCTCTACTAATAATATCCTCCCTACTAATAATATCTTCCCTACTAATAATATCCTCCCTACTAATAATATCCTCCCTACTAATAATATCTTCCCTACTAATAATATCCTCCCTACTAATAATATCCTCTCTACTAATAATATCCTCCCTACTAATAATATCCTCCTACTAATAATATCCTCCCTACTAATAATATCATCCCTACTAATAATATCCTCCTACTAATAATATCCTCTCTACTAATAATATCCTCCCTACTAATAATATCTTCCCTACTAATAATATCCTCCCTACTAATAATATCATCCTACTAATAATATCATCCCTACTAATAATATCATCCTAATAATAATATCCTCCCTACTAATAATATCCTCCCTACTAATAGTATCCTCCTACTAATAATATCATCCCTACTAATAATATCATCCTAATAATAATATCCTCCCTACTAATTTTATCCTCCCTACTAATAGTATCCTCCTACTAATAATATCATCCCTACTAATAATATCCTCCCTACTAATAATATCCTCCCTACTAATAGTATCCTCCCTACTAATAATATCCTCCCTACTAATAATATCCTCCTACTAATAATATCCTCCCTACTAATAATATCCTCCCTACTAATAATATCCTCATAATAATAATATCCTTCCTGCTAACAATATCATTCCTACTAATAATATCCTCCTACTAATAATATCATTTTCTGACTTCACAACAGCAGTCAAGCCAAATGTACACTAACGTATGTCCCCTGTAGCTCAGTTGGTAGAGCATGGCGCTTGCAACGCCAGGGTTGTGGGTTCGATTCCGATGGGGGGCCAGTATGAAAAATGTATGCACTCACTAACTGTAAATCGCTCTGGATTAGAGTGTCTGCTAAATGACTAAAATGTACTAATAGTGTCCTCCCTGCTAATAATAACCTTTTCTGACTTCACAACAGCAGTCAAGCACCCAAGCTAACTGGCTAAATTTGTCTAGGGGCTAGCTACTTCCAGATACAAATTAGAGAACAGCTCACTCTGACCATTTTACTCGCCCTAGCAGAGTTGGTTAGGCTGTTATCTAGGGCGTTGGTGACTGTAACTGTGCTTCAGGCAACAATTTCATTAGGTTGTTTTTACCAACTTTTACTGACACCGTCCCTATTCAACGGGTGTTGAGCGTTCCTAAATTCATCGGTTATTCTGCGCTCGGACGAGAGTCCTCTGAAATCGGAGTAGATAGCCAGAAGGAATTTACCAACATATCCTATGTTTCGTGAGCGGTATACTACTGTATTCACACGGGCTGAATCATGGGTAGTGTAGTCAGTGCCGTGGTAAGAAGACAGAGATAGACAGAGAAACATGCATACAGGATGTTATTGCTGTGGATGGGATTTACTTGTAGTCAGCATGAAGAGGTGTGGGTATTAGCAGAGATGCGTATTGGGTGTACTAGAGGCTGTAAGGAGCTTACGTTAGATATGAGGGGTTTGGGAGATACACAATTGAGAGACATTTACTGTTGGCTGAATTGTTGGCTGCAACAGTTTGGGGTCAAAAGTTTGGGGTCACTTAGAAATGTCCTTGTTTTCAAAAGAAAATAAATGTTTGTGTCCATTAAAATATCATTAAATTGATCAGAAATACACTGTACACATTGTTAATGTTGTAAATGGCTATTGTAGCTGGAAACGGCTGATTTATAATGGAATATCTACATAGGCTTACAGAGGCCCATTATCAGCAACCATCAGTCCTGTTTTCCAATGGCACGTTGTGTTTGCTAATCCAAGTTTATCATTTAAAACGGCTAATTGATAATTAGAAAACCCTTTTTCAATTATGTTAGCACAGCTGAAAACTGTTGTGCTGATTAAAGAAGCAATAAAACTGGCCTTCTTGAGACTAGTTGAGTATCTGGAGCATCAGCAATTGTGGGTTCGATTACAGGCTCAAAATGGCCAGAAACAAATAACTTTCTTCTGAAACTCGTCAGTCTATTCTTGTTCTGCAGCCTTGTTGTCCTCAATGTCTGCTGCTTGACCTTTTTCTAATGAACCGCCGTGTTTGAAATTTTAAGGATGGAAGCAACCGTAAAATCACTGTATTCCTCTGCCAGTAAAGCCAGAATTGAACCATTCTTTTCCTCACTCAAAACTTTCCTTTTCAACTCTTTTGGCATGGTCAATAGTTATTTTTTGATTAATATTACTTTTGAGGTACTATTAGCACTGTTTTTGCCATCCAGCTGGTCCTATTGCAAGAGGATAGTGATGACCACAGCAGTGGTTTTTATACTTTTCCTCGTTAAATAAGATTTACTGCAGCAGGTAACTTCAATTATAAACTACATCAAACCACATCCACTGTGTACACACCTGTTGGCAAAACTATGTGGAGTTACGGGATCAGAGCATGACAATGTTCTTTTTCACACCTAGGCTTGGTGGTTATCGAGGGGGAGTGTTCGAAAGGTTTTTCAATGGATGTAAAAAACAGACTTTGTTGACTTTTTGTGTAATGAAAATAAAATGTGTCTCCTTGCCTATGTAACAGACATGTTTGGGAAACTGAAATGAACGCAAGCAAAAAAAATAAACTACAGATGAGTGACCGAATCAGTGGATTCAGAGGAAAGATATCTTATTGGAGAGAGAGTCTTTCAAAAATGAACCATGCCCCCTTTCTAACAGAAAACAGCATCAGTAAGTGTCTCACACGACTGCTCACCTCCAACATTTGGAAGAGCACTTTGGGGCCTACTTCCCAATCCGTTTGACTTTGATCCTGGCCCAGTTGACACGCCGGTAAGTGAAATCGAACGGCTTATTGAGCTGTCATGTGACCGAATGCTGCAGACAACGCATTCGCTGGTCACTACGTCACCCTCGTGAGCATTACAACTCATGGGACCCTTCGCCAGCGCATATATGTGTGAAGCTGGATTCAGTGATCTCGTCTGCATTGAAACCTAATATCGATCCAGATTGAATGTGACAGGAGAGATGAGGTGCGTACGGTTGACCACGCCCCCTGACTTTGAGAAGCTCCGACGCGACATGCATCAAGCCACACCCATCTCATTAGTGGTGGTGAGATGGAATAAATGATGTAAAAAAGTTTGTGAACTCCTGGTGTAGATGAAGGGGAGGAGGCAGGTTAAAAAAGTATTTCTAAGCCTTGAGACAATTGAGACATGGATTGTGTATGTGTGCCAAGACCTTTGAACGGGGTATGGTAGTAACTGCAGCGCTGATGGGTTTTTCACGCTCAACAGTTTCCTGTGTGTATCAAGAATGGTCCACCATCCAAAAGACATCCAGCCAACTTGACACAACTAGGCCAGCATCCCTGTGGAATGCTTTCAATACCTTGTAATCCATGCCCCGATTAATTGAGGCTGTTCTGAGGGCAAAAGGCGGGTTGGGGGGGGGGTGCAACTCAATATTAGGAAGGTGTTCCTCATGTTTTGTACACTCAGAGTATATAAAGAGAGAGAGAGAGACAGACAGAGAGAGAGAGAGAGAGAGAGAGAGAGAGAGAGAGAGAGAGAGAGAGAGAGAGAGAGAGAGAGAGAGAGAGAGAGAGAGAGAGAGAGAGAGAGAGAGAGAGAGAGAGAGCGAGAGAGAGAGAGAGAGAGAGAGAGAGAGAGAGAGAGCGAGAGAGAGAGAGAGAGAGAGAGAAAGGAAGACAGAGAGAGACGCAGAGAGAGAGACAGAGAGAGAGAGAGAGACAGACAGAGAGAGAGAGAGAGAGAGACAGAGAGAGAGACAGACAGAGAGAGAGAGAGAGAGAGAGAGAGAGAGAGAGAGAGAGAGAGAGAGAGAGAGAGAGGACGAGAGAGAGAGAGAGAGAGAGAGAGAAAGGAAGACAGAGAGAGACGAGAGAGAGAGACAGAGAGAGAGAGAGAGAGAGAGAGAGAGAGAGAGAGAGAGAGAGAGAGAGAGAGAGAGAGAGAGAGAGAGAGAGAGAGAGAGAGAGCGAGAGAGAGAGAGAGAGAGAGAGAGAGAAAGGAAGACAGAGAGAGACGCAGAGAGAGAGACAGAGAGAGAGAGAGAGAGAGAGAGAGAGAGAGAGCGAGAGAGAGAGAGAGAGAGAGAGAAGGAAGACAGAGAGAGACGCAGAGAGAGAGACAGAGAGAGAGAGAGAGACAGACAGAGAGAGAGAGAGAGAGAGAGAGAGAGAGAGAGAGAGAGAGAGAGAGAGAGAGAGAGAGAGAGAGAGAGAGAGAGAGAGCGCGATATGACAAGGCACGGAAAGAGTACAAAGAGAAGTTCCTCATGAACAATCCAGGGACACTTTTTGCTGACTTCTACAAAAATGGGTACGTAAGCAACCTAATCTTCCACACAGACCATCCCTGGGCATGGCACACAGCTATAAGAGCACACTACCCCTCTTTTAAGAGAGAGGGTATTGGAGGAGGGTGGAAAATCAGAATACTGGAAAACAAGGACCCTGAGACGGAGACAGCCTCTGTCAACCTGTACAAGAATGGAACAGTGGTGGTGCAGGGCAACTTCATACATTTCCAAAAGGACTTCCACAGAATCAAAGCGAGAGCACGGCAGGTGAAGCTTTCTCTTGGTGACGACTCCCCCACCCTGAGCGAGTCTGATCAAACTGTCCTGCAGTCGAGGATAGAAAAGCTCTTCCACTTTCCAACAAGTGGTTATCTCTACCTTGCTACTACAAAAATCCTTTCACCCTGCCACCACACAGAGGGTTAATGCTACCATTTCCCGGGACTGCGCCTCAAAACCTAATGTCCTTTATGGTTGTGAGGTCTGGGGTCCGCTCCCCAACCAAGAATTCACAAAATGGGACAAACACCAAATTGAGACTCTGCATGGAGAATTCAGCAAAAAATGTCCTCCGTGTACAAGATAAAACACCAAATAATGCATGCAGAGCAGAATTAGGCCGATACCCGCTAATGATCAAAATCCAGAAAAGCGCCGTTAAATTCTACAACCACCTAAAAGGAAGCGATTCCCAAAACCTTCCATAACAAAGCCATCACCTACAGATGTGACAAGCCACCGGGGTCTGACAATTTGGATGGAAAATTACTGAGGATAATAGCGGACGATATTGCCACACCTATTTGCCGTATCTTCAATTTAAGCCTACTAGAAAGTGTGTGCCCTCAGGCCTGGAGGGAAGCAAAAGTTATTTCCCTACCTAAGAATAGTAAAGCGCCCTTAACTGGCTCAAATAACAGACCAAACAGCCTGTTGCCAACCCAACTTTTGGAAAAAAAACTGTGTTTGACCAGACAAAATGCTATTTCACAGTAAACAAATTGACAACAGACTTTCAGCACACTTATAGGGAAGGGCATTCAACAAGCACAGCACTTACACAAATGACTGATGATTGGCTGAGAGAAATTCATGATAAAAAGATTGTGGGGGCTGTTTTGTTAGACTTCAGTGCGACTTTTCACATTATCGATCATAGTCAGGTTGCTGGAAAAACGTATGTGTTATGGCTTTACACCCCTTGCTATATTGTGGATAAAGAGGTACCTGTCTAACAGAACACAGAGGGTGTTCTTTAATGGAAGCCTCTCCAACATAATCCAGGTAGAATATGAAATTCTCCAGGGCTGCTGTCTAGGCCCCTTACTTTTTTCCATCTTTAATAAACGACATGCCACTGGCATAGAGTAAAGCCAGTGTTTATTTGTATATGGATGACTCAACACTATACACACCAGCTACCACCGTGACTGAAATGACTGCAACACTTAACAAAGAGCTGCAGTTAGTTTCAGAATGAGTGGCAAGGAATAAGTTAGTCCTAAATATTTCAAAAACGAAAAGCATTGTATTTTGGGACAAATCCTTCACTAAACCCTAAACCTCAACTAAATATTGTAATGAATAATGTGGTAATTGAGCAAGTTAAGGAGACTAAACTGCTTGGAGTAACCCTGGATTGTAAACTGTCATGGTCAAAACATATTGATACAACAGTAGCTAGGATGGGGAGAAGTCTGTCCATAATAAAGCGCTGTTCTGCATTCTTAACAGCACTATCAACAAGGCAGCTCCTACAGGCCCTACAGACTACTGTTCAGTCATGTGGTCAGGTGCCACAAAGAGGGACTTAGGAAAATTGCAATTGGCTCAGAACAGGGCAGCACGGCTGGCACTTGGATGTACACAGAGAGCTAACATTAATAATATGCATGTCAATCTCTCATGGCTCAAAGTGGAGGAGAGATTGACTTCATCACTACTTGTATTTGTGAGAGGTATTGACATGTTGAATGCACCGAGCTGTCTGTTTGAACTACTGGCACACAGGTTGGACACCCATGCATACCCCACAAGACATGCCACCAGAGGTCTCTTCACAGTCCCCAAGTCCAGAACAGACTATGGGAGGCGCACAGTACTACATAGAGCCATGACTACATGGAACTCTATTCCACATCAGGTAACTGATGCAAGCAGTAAAATTAGATTTAAAAAACAGATACAAATAAACCTTATGGAACAGCGGGGACTGTGAAGCAACACAAACATAGGCACAGATATGCATACAAACCCACGATAACATACGCACTTTACACACACATACACATGGATTTAGTGTTGTAGACACAGTATGTGGTAGCCTGAGGGAACACACTTAATATGTTGTGAATGTATTGTAATGTTTTACGAATGTATAACTGCCTTAATTTTGCTGGACCCCAGGAAGAAATGGGGATCCATAATAAATACAAATACAAATACCTGGAGAAGAGTCCCCTATGCAAGCTGGTTCTGGGGCTCTGATCACAAACACAAACAGACCCCACAGAGCCCCAGGACAACAACACAATTAGACCCAACCAAATCATTACAAAAATAAAATATAATTACTTGACACATTGGAAAGAATCAACAAAAAAACAGAGGAAACTAGAATGCTATTTGGCCCTAAAAGAGAGTACACAGTGGCAGAATACCTGACCACTGCGACTGACCCAAAATTAAGGAAAGCTTTGACTATGTACAGACTCAGTGAGCATAGCCTTGCTATTGAGAAAGGCCGCCATAGGCAGACCTGGCTCTCAAGAGAAGACAGGCTATGTGCACACTGCCCACAAAATGAGGTGGAAACTGAGCTGCACTTCCTAACCTCCTGCCAAATGTATGACCATATTAGAGACACATATTTCCCTCAGATTACACAGACCACAAAGAATTTTAAAACAAATACAATTTCGATAAACTCTCATATCTATTGGGTGAAATACCACAGTGTGCAATCACAGCAGCAAGATTTGTGACCTATTGCCACAAGAAAAGCGGAACCAGTGAAGAACAAACACCATTGTAAATACAATCCTTTTGTACTTTAACTATTTGCACATCGTTACAATACTGTACATAGACATAATATGACATTTGTAATGTCTTTATTTTTTGGAACTTTTGTGAATGTAATGTTTACCTTTTTTTAAAATC
Organism: Coregonus clupeaformis; assembly: GCF_020615455.1. Classification (NCBI taxonomy): domain Eukaryota; kingdom Metazoa; phylum Chordata; class Actinopteri; order Salmoniformes; family Salmonidae; genus Coregonus; species Coregonus clupeaformis. The sequence goes on along the minus strand of NC_059225.1, from coordinate 7,452,575 downwards.
TTTTTTTAAAATCATCTATTTCACTGGCTTAGGCAATGTAAACATGTGTTTCCCATGTCAATAAAGCCCTTAAATTGAATTGAATTGAGAGAGAGACAAAGAGAGAGAGACAGATAGAGACTGAGAGACAGAGAGAGACAGAGAGAGAGAGTGAGACAGAGAGAGAGAGAAACAGAGACATAGAGAGAAAGAAAGAGAGAGAGAGAGAGAAAGAGAGAGAGAGAGAGAAAGAGAGAGAGACAGAGAGAGACAGAGAGACAGAGAGAGACAGAGAGAGAGCGTGAGACAGAGAGAGAGAGAGAAACAGAGACATAGAGAGAGAGACAGAGACAGACAGAGAGAGAAAGAGAGAGAGAGAGAAACAGAAACATAGAGAGAGAGACAGACCAAGTGGACATAACATTCAACCAACATGTTCACTGGCATAACCATGTCCACAGTGTCCACACAGGGGACATGGATCTCTAGACTGTCTGATACCTAACTGCCCAGTGGGACAGTGTGTAGGGTCAGGTGATGTGTTTCTCCAGTAGTCTCTGCACCGGTATGGACAGCGTAGAAGGAGCCCAGAGAAACGTTTGAGGATGGGCCGGCTCTTAGCGAACTTGTCCTTCACCTCGATCTTCAGTGCGTCCGTAGGCAGAGACACAAAGTTGAAGTGCTGCAGACAGAGGGAGAGAGGAGAAAGACATGTTACTTTAGTGCATTTTTTAGGGGCTTGCTAATAATATCACTCGATTGGTTACACTCTATTATACAATTTAGCTATTTACAGTTTTTCTTTCTTCCGAGGAATGATATGGTAAATCCGGTAATGACATCATAATGACCTGATAACTACTGTTTGGGTTTTGTTGGGAGTCATTTATGCAGTGAGGGAAAAAAGTATTTGATCCCCTGCTGATTTTGTACGTTTGCCCACTGACAAAGACATGATCAGTCTATAATTTTAATGGTAGGTTTATTTGAACAGTGAGAGACAGAATAACAACAACAAAAATCCTGAAAAAGGCATGTCAAAAATTTTATAAATTGATTTGCATATCAATGAGGGAAATAAGTATTTGACCCCTCTGCAAAACATGACTTAGTAAATGGTGGCAAAACCCTTGTTGGCAATCACAGAGGTCAGACGTTTCTTGTAGTTGGCCACCAGGTTTGCACACATCTCAGAAGGGATTTTGTCCCACACCTCTTTGCAGATCTTCTCCAAGTCATTAAGGTTTAGAGGCTGACATTTGGCAACTCTAACCTTCAGCTCCCTCCACAGATTTTCTATGGGATTAAGGTCTGGAGACTGGCTAGGCCACTCCAGGACCACAATGTGCTTCTTCTTGAGCCACTCCTTTGTTGCCTTGGCCGTGTGTTTTGGGTCATTGTCATGCTGGAATACCCATCCACGACCCATTTTCAATGCCCTGGCTGAGGGAAGGAGGTTCTATCCCAAGATTTGACGGTACATGGCCCCGTCCATCGTCCCTTTGATGCGGTGAAGTTGTCCAGCAGAAAAACACCCCCAAAGCATAATGTTTCCACCTCCATGTTTGAAGGTGGGGATGGTGTTCTTGGGGACATAGGCAGCATTCCTCCTCCTCCAAACACGGCGAGTTGAGTTGATGCCAAAGAGCTTGATTTTGGTCTCATCTGACCACAACACTTTCTCCCAGTTCTCCTCTGAATCATTCAGATGTTCATTGGCAAACTTCAGACGGGCATGTATATGAGCTTTCTTGAGCAGGGGGACCTTGCGGGCGCTGCAGGATTTCAGTCCTTCACGGCGTAGTGTGTTACCAATTGTTTTCTTGGTGACTATGGTCCCAGCTGCCTTGAGATCATTGACAAGATCCTCCCGTGTAGTTCTGGGCTGATTCCTCACCGTACTCATGATCATTGCAACTCCACGAGGTGAGATCTTGCATGGAGCCCCAGGCCGAGGGAGATTGACAGTTTTTTTGTGTTTCTTCCATTTGCGAATAATCGCACCAACTGTTGTTACCTTCTCACCAAGCTTCTTGGCGATGGTCTTGTAGCCCTTTCCAGCCTTGTGTAGGTCTACAATCTTGTCCCTGACATCCTTGGAGAGCTCTTTGGTCTTGGCATTGGTGGAGAGTTTGGAATCTGATTGATTGCTTCTGTGGACAGGTGTCTTTTATACAGGTAACAAGCTGAGATTAGGAGCACTCCCTTTAAGAGTGTGCTCCTAATCTCAGCTCGTTACCTGTATAAAAGACACCTGGGAGCCAGAAGTCTTTCTGATTGAGAGGGGGTCAAATACCTATTTCCCTCATTAAAATGCAAATCAATTTATAACATTTTTGACATGCGTATTTCAGGATTTTTTTGTTGTTATTCTGTCTCTCACTGTTCAAATAAACCTACCATTAAAATTATAGACTGATCATTTCTTTGTCAGTGGGCAAACGTACAAAATCAGCAGGGGATCAAATACTTTTTTCCCTCACTGTACATAACTCTACGTAGGCTACTATCATTCTAATCTCTCGTGGACAGATTCACGTGTAAACGGCAGTTAAACGGGAAGTGACAACTTTCGCAATAACTTTACTTCTGGGTAACATAGATTTAAATCATTCAGACATGTTTTTCATGAGCATTCATGGTGTTACCAATAGAGCTATTAAGAATTGCAGGAGACATTGTACATATTTAGTTAGTTATGGCTTCTCATTGATGAGAAGCACATTCGCTTTTCTTTTTTTTTCTTGATGACAGAGTTCTGATATAAAAAGCCAATTATCATGGTCGAAACACCAGTGTTACCTTCTGGGAATTCAGCCAAAACCGCTCTGTTCCCTGACTACTAACCCAACATGACCAGACTCTAAAGAGTCTCTCTTTTTTTTTTTTTTATTAAAAGTTGATGTCATGAACAGAAAGCTTCTAATGTAGTTTAGAGCTTGGATTATGTCATCAATGTTAACAACATTGGACTCTTGAAGGACAAGGTTTTGAAATTTGCATCCTCTCGCTCACTTCCTTCACTTCCTTTATCTGTTTCTCTCCTCCCTCAATTCCTTTCTACATCTCCCTACCTTCCTTCCTTCCTTCCTTCCTTCCTTCCTTCCTTCCTTCCTTCCTTCCTTCCTTCCTTCCTTCCTTCCTTCCTTCCTTCCTTCCTTCCTTCCTTCCTTCCTTCCTTCCTTCCTTCCTTCCTTCCTTCCTTCCTTCCTTCCTTCCTTCCTTCCTTCCTTCCTTCCTTCACTCTCTTTTTTTCTCTGACTCTCGTAACCTTCCTCGCTGTCTCAGGGCTGTCCATGGTGCTGAATGAGCCCAGGCAGGCGGCAACAGAATCTGAGCGCTGTCCAAGGCTATTAAAAACACCCTCTCCCTCAGCCAAGGATCAGAGCCAGAGAGAGAGAGAGAGAGAGCCTTGAACTCCATCCAAAACGTTAGAGAGACCGGAGGAGGATCCTGCCCAGTGAATAAGGCAGATAAATGAAACTAACTGGCGTGTCGTTGTAGAGCTCTGGTGGTTTTGAAATGTAGATAAGAACAGTGCTGTGTGTTTGCAGTGTCCCAGGTAACCACTGGGCATACTATAACAGGGGTTTGTGATGTTAAGTCCTCTGTGAAAGTTGTATTTGCTGAAGTCCGTCCAATGGCCTTGGCGTGGAGAAATGTGGGATGGGAGAACCTTGAACCAACCGACTGGTTGTGCCACTGCTAGCCTGCTATCAGGTTTCAGCTGCAGTGTCGTAGTGGAACACCTTGGCTTGGTTGATCTGCTAGTATCTGCTGCGCTTGAGTTGCTGCTTGCGCTAAAAGCAACAACGAAGCCACTGATTCCTCCATGCACTGGCCTAGTTAATGTCCCCTAACCCTCTTCCCCCCCGCTGCACCACCCCTTCAAATCTGTAGCAGCTGAATGTAATTTGTACCCAGCAGTGTCTCTCTCTCTCTCTCACGACTTCCTCCGAAGGTGCCTCCTCTCCTTGTTCGGGCAGGCTTCGGCGTTCGTCGTCACCGGCCTTCTAACCACTGCCGCACCTCATCTCATCATTCCATTTGTTTTGTCTTGTTTATTACACACACCTGGCTCATATCCCCTCATTAGTACTTGTATATGTGTTCCCTCTGCCTCCCTTGTCCTTGTGGGTGATTGTTTATTGTGAGGAGAGTGTAGCTCAGTTGAGCGCCGTGTATTTTGTATTGCCGGGTTATATTTTCCCTGTGTGCCTGTTTGGTTCCAGTGCGCCTGTTTTGCGCACTGGACTGTTTTACGCATTTCTGCGTAACTCTGTATTCCGGAATAAACACTGTATTCTGTGATTTACCCTCCTGCGCCTGACTCCTTCAAATCACCCATCACACTCTCTCTCCCCCCCTCTGCCCGTGGCTTTGTCATCCTCAACGCTCAGTTTTAATTGTAAATTACAGGTCTTTCATCTGTCTCGGAGAAGAGGCAGACAGCAAAATATACACATACAGGTAGACACACACATAGTTACACAAGCACACTGCACACTGCGCAAGAAGAGGCTTCATTCCTCCATAGCCCATGTGACAATGTTTTAGCCTGGGACTACTTTCTCTGTGAGTTTGAACAATAACCACTACACATCACAAAAAAACAAGACAACTACAGGCCTGATAAACAAGACAACTACAGGCCTGATAAACAAGACAACTACAGGCCTGATAAACAAGACAACTACAGGCCTGATAAACAAGACAACTACAGGCCTGATAAACAAGACAACTACAGGCCTGATAAACAAGACAACTACAGGCCTGATAAACAAGACATCTACAGTGACGAACAGGAGAGGAGCAGAACTCCAACCATGTTTGTTTGAGGTTATAGGCTTTTTTTCAGGTTTTCCTGAAGTTGGTAAGACAGTACAGGTAATACAGTGAGGGAAAAAAAGTATTTGATCCCCTGCTGATTTTGTACGTTTTCCCACTGACAAAGAAATGATCAGTCTATAATTTTAATGGTAGGTTTATTTGAACAGTGAGAGACAGAATAACAACAAAAAAATCCAGAAAAACGCATGTCAAAAATGTTATAAATTAATTTGCATTTAATGAGGGAAATAAGGATTTGACCCTTCTGCAAAACATGACTTAGTACTTGGTTGCAAAACCATTGTTGGCAATCACAGAGGTCAGACGTTTCTTGTAGTTGGCCACCAGGTTTGCCCACATCTCAGCAGGGATTTTGTCCCACTCCTCTTGCAGATCTTCTCCAAGTCATTAAGGTTTAGAGGCAGACGTTTGACAACTCGAACCTTCAGCTCCCTCCACAGATTTTCTATGGGATTAAGGTCTGGAGACTGGCTAGGCCACTCCAGGACCTTAATGTGCTTCTTCTTGAGCCACTCCTTTGTTGCCTTGGCCGTGTGTTTTGGGTCATTGTCATGCTGGAATACTCATCCCCGACCCATTTTCAATGCCCTGGCTGAGGGAAGGAGGTTCTCACACAAGATTTGACGGTACATGGCGCCGTCCATCGTCCCTTTGATGTGGTGAAGTTGTACTGTCCCCTTAGCAGAACCCCCCCCCAATGCATAATGTTTCCACCTCCATGTTTGATGGTGGGGATGGTGTTCTTGGGGTCATAGGCAGCATTCCTCCTCTTCCAAACACGGCGAGTTGAGTTGATGCCAAAGAGCTCCATTTTGGTCTCATCTGACCACAACACTTTCACCCAGTTCTCCTCTGAATCATTCATATGTTCATTGGCAAACTTCAGACGGGCATGTATATGTGCTTTCTTGAGCAGGGGGACCTTGCAGGCGCTGCAGGATTTCAGTCCTTCACGGCGTAGTGTGTTACCAATTGTTTTCTTGGTGACTATGGTCCCAGCTGCCTTGAGATTATTGACAAGATCCTCCCGTGTAGTTCTGGGCTGATTCCGATCTCATGATCATTGCAACTCCACGAGGTGAGATCTAGCATGGAGCCCCAGGCCGAGGGGTTCTTTTGTGTTTCTTCCATTTGCGAATAATCGCACCAACTGTTGTCACCTTCTCACCAAGCTGCTTGGCGATGGTCTTGTAGCCCATTCCAGCCTTGTGTAGGTCAACAATCTTGTCCCTAACATCCTTGGTCTTGGCCATGGTGGAGAGTTTGGAATCTAATTGATTGATTGCTTCTGTGGACAGGTGTCTTTTATACAGGTAACAAGCTGAGATTAGGAGCACTCCCTTTAAGATTGTGCTCCTAATCTCAGCTCGTTACCTGTATAAAAGACACCTGGGAGCCAGAAATCTTTCTGATTGAGAGGGGGTCAAATACTTATTTCCCTCACTAAAATGCAAATCAATTTATAATATTTTTGACATGCCTTTTTCTGGATTTTTTTGTTGTTATTCTGTCTCTCACTGTTCAAATAAACCTATCATTAAAATTATAGACTGATCAACGGGCAAACTTACAAAATCAGCAGGGGATCAAATACTTTTTTCCCCTCACTGAATATTGGGGCAAATCATTGTTAAGAGATAGAACACATTGTGGGTCATGGCGATGCCTGCATATATGCTAATCCATTTCTCATCCAGCTCTGCATTCCTCTGGCTAGCAGCCATCTGGGAGACTACTGCAGTGGCTAAGCTAAGCAGGACACCTACTGTACAGTGCAGTAGAGCTATAGATGGCTTGCCTCAGGCACATACAGTACAATAGGATTATTGAGCCCTACTGCTGAACCAGAGATGCTAAGCTAAGCTAAGCTAACCCACCAGAAAAAAAACAAAAAACAAAGCAACCCTCTGTAGAGCAACGTTCACAACATTGTTTGTCGTCACTTAAAGCCCGGCCAGGGAGGTTTCTAACATTTCAGTCTAATTAAGATGGTTCCCCTCAAGTACACCTCCCTTCCTAGTTTACAAGAGACAGTCACTGAGGGGTAACAACAACTAGCGCCTAGCAACAAACACATAAAGGGTAAACCAATCAAGCCACACGAGAGAATACAGAAGTTTTCCACCAGTTCCAAGCCTTCATGTCACTCCTCCAGTAGGGCTATAACAAATAAATGCGTACTGATTGTTAGTGTAGCTTTTCTGATTAGCTTAGCGGGAGTAGCTTTCTCCCTCAGGGTCAATGAGAAACCCCTTCCCACAGTGGCGGGACGCGCTAACCACACTCAGTGGAGGCAGTGATGATCGCGTTAGCCAAAGAGTAGCAGCACGCGCCAGGAATGACTAGACCATGGACTGTTGCACGGTTCTGAATGAATCCCAAATTCAAGCCAGCTCCTGGAGCCAGCAGTTAAAGATGGAATCCACATTAGGGTAAACGGCGCCATTGTTCACCCCACCACCTTTGTTATTGTTTTTGTTCTGTAGCGGAATGGGAGGAGCGCCCAGCAGCGTGGTAAAAAAAAAAAAGCAGTACATAGTATGCTGTTCTTTAGCATGTGCAATGATGTCAGAGGGAGAAAAAAAAACACAGGGTTCGTTGTTTGCAGTAACTTATTTTTTGTTGTAATATCCCGTGGCAGTTTCACCGTGAAGGACTCCATCTGTAAGCGCATATCAAGGCTGAAGACGGTCCAGTTAAATATATAATGCAGATCCAGGTCCAAGACGTGGAAAAACTAAAACAGAACAACATAGTGACATTTAGAAGTACTTCTGGTCTTCTGACCTCTGACCTCTGACCTCTGTTAACTGTTAAAATACTAACATTCATTTGGGGGGGGAGGGGGGGGGGGGGTTATATTTGTCCTGTTACACACAAATGTTTTTTTTGGCATATCCCAACTCCCCCTGAGACACCCGCAGTGAATGGGTTCACAGCCAGGGTCGCCATGTCACGAATTCAGCCGAGGCTGCTCCTCCTCCTTGCTCGGGCAGGCTTCGGCGTTCGTCGTCACCGGAGTACTCGATCTATGTTTCTGTGTTCTACTCGTTTTGTCTTTATTGCACACACCTTGTTCCAATTACGATAATTTGTTTCCCTATTTTACCCTCTGGTTCCCTCATGGTGTTGTGCGTGATTGTTCGTTGTTTTGTTGTCATTGACATGTGAGTCGGTATTTTCTTCCCTGCGTGGAAGATATGTTGATTTACTTGTGATAAGTAAAGTACGTCGAAGACTAAGTTCTGTGTCCTGCGCCTGACTTCGTCCTACCGCTAAACACTCACGCATGACACGCCATTGTACAGCGCCCCTGGAGCAATTAGTGTGACATGATACCACTGACATGATACCGCTGACATGATACCACTGACATGATACCACTGACATGATACGATACCACTGACACGATACCACTGACATGATACCACTGACATGATACCACTGACACGATACCGCTGACATGATACCGCTGACATGATACCACTGACATGATACCACTGACACGATACCACTGACATGATACCACTGACATGATACCGCTGACATGATACCACTGACATGATACCGCTGACATGATACCGCTGACATGATACCGCTGACATGATACCACTGACATGATACCACTTGAAGCTGGGTTATCCCACCTACCATTTCATTCTCTCTTCTGACTGTCCATCAACCCCTGGCTGAACCATATGTCACAACCACTAACAACGCATATGCCTGGAATCCTTACATCATAGCGCTGCAGGAGAGAGTGGTTTCGTCACTGTAACACATTCAGAGACCAATTTATAGCCAGTAATCTAAAATAATTTATAGATTTTAAACAAAAAAACACTTTCTGTTTGTCAAGATTAATATGAGATGAAAGGTCGAGTTCCTAACGAGTTCAGGAAGCCAAGCTAGAGCTCAGTGAGACGTTCACAGTGATGGGGGCAGACGTTTTGATCAGGACTTTAGAAAAATAACCCTGAACATACAAATATGTATTTTTGAGTTATAAGGAAGGTGAAATCTTATAGTTAGTTGTTTTACCATTTGATTTTACTATATTTAGAAAGCATATAAGTCGTTTCAACCCTTATTCATACAGTTTTGTTGAATAGGAAATACATCATATAAAATATTTCCTATTTTCATATTTGTCCTGTGTACTTGAGCTTGTGTCCTCAAAAGTGACTACACCTCAGCAATGTACAACAATTTCTTACCAGAAAGGTGAGATTCTAACCTTGGAGAATGAAGCATTACTACTTATTGTTTATGGCCCTCTCATGATAAATCCTTACTTTTGGGGATTACATTGATGACATTTTGTTATGATTTAACTGGATAGAACCCAAATGCAGACAAGTACACCAAGCCAGAGAAGTTTTAACAGGTTTATTATAATGTTCAATAGTCCAGGTTCCCAATAAATGGGGAAGAGCAAGTCCAGGTTACAGGGAGGGTACAGATCCAGGTCAGGGCAGGTGTGGTACCGTAATGTCCTAGTGTCCGTGGTGAGTCCAAAGGAGAGGCCCGATAGTGGAGAGCAGGATGGTGGTGGCAGGAGTGAAGCGGAGGCAGGAGTCAGGTTCCAAATATCTGTGGCACAGGAGAAAAAGTAAATAACCAGTCCAAAAAACACAAGAGCGAAAACAGACAGGTTGAGTCGGCAGCGAGACTAACATGGTTGTCTTGACTATGATCTGACGATGAGTGGAAAGTTTGACCGGGTCTTAAAGGCTGAGGTGATTATGGTGAATGAGCTGCAGCTGGAACCCTGACTCCCGCACACCAGACTTCACTCCTGCAATCAAGGACAGACAGAGGGGAGGGGGAGAGCAGAGAGAGAGCTACCTAGCAGCAGTAGGCCTAACAGTACCCCCCTCTACGGACGCCACCTGGCGGCCGACAGGGTTTATCAGGATGTAACCTATGAAACTCACGAACCAGAGCAGGATCCACAATGAAGCTCCTGGGCACCCAGGAACGTTCCTCAGGACCATAACCCTCCCAATCCACCAGGTACTGGAAACCACGACCCCGCGGCGAACATCCAGAAGTCGCCGGACAGTGTAGACCGGACCCCCACCCACGATCCTGGGCGGAGGAGGGGGACGAGAGGGCGGGCACAGAGGGCTAACCGACACAGGCTTAATCTGGGAAACATGAAAGGTGGAATGAACCCGTAGGGAGGCAGGAAGCTGTAGCTTAACCGCGCAGGGATTAACAATAGACAGTATCTTGAACGGTCCTATAAAACGAGGCGCCATCTTCTTAGACTCCACCTTCAATGGAAGGTCCCGTGACTTCAGCCATACCTCTTGACCAGGAGAGTAACCGGGAGCCTGGGACCGGTGACGGTTGGCTTGCCTCTGCATGTACGCGAAGCTCGGGACAGAGCTACCCTGGCCTTCCTCCAGACCTTGAAGCAGCGGCGCATGTGGGACTGCACCGAGGTACCGCCAGTTCCCTCTCTTGGGAAGGGAACAGGGGAGGTTGATAACCCAGAGCACACAGAAAAGGAGACAAACCAGAGGAAGCGTTAGTCAAGGTGTTATGAGCATATTCCACCCAGGGGAGCATGGAGCTCCATGACCCAGGGTTAGACCCAGTGACACAGCGAAGAGCGGTCTCCATCTCCTGGTTCGCTCTCTCGGCTTGCCCGTTGGTCTGGGGGTGATATCCAGAAGACAGGCTGGATGTAATGCCCAAAGCTTTACAGAAAGCTTTCCACACCTGGGAGACAAACTGGGGACCCCTGTCAGAGACAATATCCGTGGGTAGACCATGAGAGCGGAACACATGTTCAACCAAAATATCAGCCGTCTCTCTGGCAGTGGGCAGTTTAGGTAGGGCCAAAAAATGAGCGAACTTAGAAAAACGATCAATCACCGTAAGAATGACAGTCTTTCCAGACGAGGGGGAAGTCCAGTGACAAAATCCATAGCGATATGCGACCAGGGCCGGCTGGGTATAGGTAGAGGTCGTAGATGACCAGCGCTGGCCTGGGTGGAGTTTTTACTTCGTGCACATACCGTACAAGCAGCAATGAAGGCTCGAGTGTCCGCCTCCATCGTGGCCCACCAGAACTTCCGTCGCACAAAGTCAAGGGTCCGCGAAACTCCAGGGTGACAGGTAAGGGGAGACAGTGAGCCCACTGAAGTACCTGGGAGCGAGCAGACTCAGGGACAAACATCCGGTTAGGAGGACCCCTCCCAGGGTCAGCTTGATGATGTTGAGCCTGTCTAACAATCCCCTCGATGTCACATGTGATGACCGCAATACTGCAGGTAGGAGGCAAAATGGGTTCAGGGGTTACTACCAGTATCAACAGCCGAATGAACACGAGACAGGGCGTCAGGCTTGACGTTGCGTGACCCAGGACGGTAAGACAGAGAAAAATTGAATCTCCCAAAAAATAGTGCCCACCTGGCTTGGCGGGGTTGAGCTGCTTCGCTGACTGGAGGTAAGCCAGATTCTTATGATCCGTCCAAACGATGAAGGGTTGTTCCGCCCCCTCCAACCAATGTCGCCACTCCTCGAGAGCCAGCTTAACGGCGAGCAGTTCACGATTGCCAACATCATAATTCCTCTCTGCCTGAGAAAGTTTCCTTGAGAGAAAAGCACAGGGATGCAGTTTGTTATCTTCAGGAGAACGTTGAGACAACACCGCACCTACCCCAGTGTCGGATGCATCCACCTCCACGACAAACTGGCGGTCGGGGTCCGGCTGCATCAGAATGGGAGACGAGGCGAAGCGATGTTTCAGTTCTTCGAACGCTGATTCGGCCCCTTCATTCCAAGCGAACGGTCGTGCGATGGAGGTGAGAGCGGTGAGTGGCGCCGCAATGCGGCTGTAGTCCTTGATGAACCTCCTATAGAAGTTCGCAAACCCCCAGGAATCGTTGAAGTTGTTTGCGGGTAGAGGGGGCTGGCCAGTCCGTGACAGCAGAGATCTTAGCTGGGTCCATCCGCAACTCCCCCTGAGCTATGATGTAACCCAAAAAGAGGTCTCAGACACATGAAATTCACATTTCTCCATCTTCACAAACAGTTTGTTCTCCAACAACCTTTGCAACACCTGGCGCACATGCAGTTCATGTTCCTGGGAGGACTCTGAGAAAATCAAGATATCATCCAGATAGACAAAAACAAACCGATTCAACATGTCCCGAAGGACATCATTGACTAGTGCCTGAAAAACAGCAGGGGCATTGGACAACCCAAAAGGCATAACAAGATACTCAAAATGTCCCAAGGGTGTGTTGAAGGCAGTTTTCCATTCATCACTCCTTACGAATGCGCACCAGGTGATACGCATTTCGTAGATCAAGTTTCGTAAAGATGGTAGCACCATGAAGGAGGGGAAAAGCAGAATTAATCAAAGGCAGAGAATACTTGTTCTTAATGGTGATGTTGTTAAGTCCACGGTAATCAATACAGGGTCTGAGGGTCTTATCCTTCTTAGCAACAAAAAGAATCCCGCTCCTACAGGTGACGAGGAAGGACGCATAATACCTGCCGCCAAGGAGTCCCGAATGTAGTTCTCCATAGCCTCCGTCTCCGGCCGGGAGAGATTGTACAGGCGACTGCTGGGGAGCGGGGCTCCTGGCTGGAGGTCAATGGCGCAGTCATAAGGCCGGTGAGGAGGAAGAGAAGTAGCTCTGTGTTTGCAGAAAACGGATGCCAGGTCATGATAAACGTCAGGAACAGCAGAAAGATCCATGGACTCCAGTGGAGGTTGAGGCACAGTACTGGCAGGAGTCTGAGCAGAACACAAACAATTCACATGACAATAAGTGCTCCATGAAACAATGCTACCTGTCACCCAATCAATGTGTGGATTGTGTCTAATGAGCCAGGGGATACCAAGGACCAGGGGGTCTGTGGGCAGTCGATAATATGGAATTGAATGTTCTCCTGATGATTTCCCCGACACTCTAAGACACACAGGAACAGTCTGATGGGTAATACGGTCAACAATTGTCCATTTAGACCCTTAGCCTGCAGCGGACAGTCCATAGGAACAGTCTCCAAATCCATCTGTTGAGCCCACTCTCTATCCAAAAAGCTTTCGTCGGCACCAGAGTCAATCAGCGCACTAACCGAGAAATTCTGGAACTGCCACTGGAGGGATGCCTGGAGCAGAATGCGGGGAGAAGAGGAAGAATCCGCTGCTCGGCTCACCAAAACTTCTCCCATTAATGATGAGCCGGGCCTTTTCCCCGGACGAACTGGACAGGAAGGAACGAAATGACCAGCTTCTCCACAATACAGGCAGACCCGAGCCTGAATACGACGTGCACGCTCCTCTGAGGACAACCGTGCACGACCCACCTCCATGGCTTCGGGTTCAGTGCTCCTCGTATCGACTCGGGAAGACACGGCTTTCTCCGTAGGGAAGATGCAGGGAGGAGTTTGTTGATGACAGACACTCCTCTCCCGGCGGCGCTCCCGAATCCGATTATCCAACCTGATAGTGAGTGAAATAAGATTATCCAGCGTAGGCGATTCATCATATGACACCAATTCATCTTTTAAAGTCTCAGACAAAGCATTGATGAACACTCCTTGTAATGCCTCGTCATTCCAACCACTCACTGCTGCTAAAGTCCGAAACTCCACTGCCATCTCCGCCACACTACGAGCCCCCTGCCGAAGAGAAAACAACCGTTTCGCAGCCTCCTTGCCTCGTACGGGGGTGGTCAAAAACCTTCCTCATCTCCGTGGTGAAGGCCACGTAAGCGTTGCAAATGTCCGACTGACTCTCCCAGACCGCGGATCCCCAGGCACGAGCGGAACCGCTAGTAGAGTTGATAAGGTAGGCAATACGGGCTCTTTCTGAGGCGTAGGTGAGGGGCTGTTGTTCAAACACTAACGAGCATTGAGTCAAAAAATCGCCACAGGTTCCCATGTTCCCGTCATAGCGCTCTGGAGCAGGAACAAAAGGCTCTCTGATCTGGGCTGAAGGGGTAGTAAGAGCAGACACTTGATTGGTGAGTAATTGAACCTGATTAAGCAGCACCTGACTGTCCTCAGCAATCGTCTTAAACAGGGTATCATGTTGGCCAAGTAGAATGCCCTGATTGGCTATGGCAGTCCAAATTTGAGTGCACTCTGGGGTGGTATCCGAGCTACTGTCTGCTGGGTTCATGTTGGTCAGATCATACTGTTATGATTTAACTGGATAGAACCCAAATGCAGACAAGTACACCAAGCCAGAGAAGTTTTAACAGGTTTATTATAATGTTCAATAGTCCAGGTTCCCAATAAATGGGGAAGAGCAAGTCCAGGTTACAGGGAGGGTACAGATCCAGGTCAGGGCAGGTGTGGTACCGTAATGTCCTAGTGTCCGTGGTGAGTCCAAAGGAGAGGCCCGATAGTGGAGAGCAGGATGGTGGTGGCAGGAGTGAAGCGGAGGCAGGAGTCAGGTTCCAAATATCTGTGGCACAGGAGAAAAAGTAAATAACCAGTCCAAAAAACACAAGAGCGAAAACAGACAGGTTGAGTCGGCAGCGAGACTAACATGGTTGTCTTGACTATGATCTGACGATGAGTGGAAAGTTTGACCGGGTCTTAAAGGCTGAGGTGATTATGGTGAATGAGCTGCAGCTGGAACCCTGACTCCCGCACACCAGACTTCACTCCTGCAATCAAGGACAGACAGAGGGGAGGGGGAGAGCAGAGAGAGAGCTACCTAGCAGCAGTAGGCCTAACACATTTTTCATTACATTTAGTTACATTTAGCTCAAGGGGTCATCAAAGTGGGGTTTTGCACCCTTCCACGGAAACTCACTACGACACCATTAAACCTTTGAGTCACTAGACACCTAGGAGACACTACGGCGACCGCATGAGTGGCTGTAAAGCCTCCTTGTTACTGCACTGAATCAGCCACAGTCTCTCTCTCTCTCTCTCTCTCTGAGTCAGCCGCAGTCTCTCTCTCTTTCTCTCTCTCTCGCTCTGAGTCAGCCACAGTCTCTCTCTCTTTCTCTCTCTCTCTCTCTCTCTCTCTCTCTCTCTCTCTCTCTCTGAGTCAGCCACAGTCTCTCTCTCTTTCTCTCTCTCTCTCTCTCTCTCTCTCTCTGAGTCAGCCACAGTCTCTCTCTCTTTCTCTCTCCCTCTCTCTCTCTCTCTGGAGTCAGCCACTCTCTCTTCTCTCTCTCTCTCTCTCTCTCTCTCTCTCTCTCTCTCTCTCTCTCTCTCTCTCTCTCTCTCTGGAGTCAGCCACAGTCTCTCTCTCTTTCTCTCTCCCTCTCTCTCTCTCTGAGTCAGCCACTCTCTCTTTCTCTCTCTCTCTCTCTCTCTCTCTCTCTCTCTCTCTCTCTCTCTCTCTGAGTCAGCCACAGTCTCTCTCTCTTTCTCTCTCCCTCTCTCTCTCTCTCTGAGTCAGCCACTCTCTCTCTTTCTCTCTCTCTCTCTCTCTCTCTCTCTCTCTCTCTCTCTTTCTCTCTCCCTCTCTCTCTCTCTCTGAGTCAGCCACTCTCTCTCTTTCTCTCTCCCTCTCTCTCTCTCTCTGAGTCAGCCACTCTCTCTCTTTCTCTCTCTCTCTCTAAAAAGGAAAGCTACGCTAGTCCACCATAGTCTGCAGTGCAGAAAAACAAATTCGGTATAAAATAGGTCCACAAAAGGAGGTAAAAAAATGAGGTCTACTGTGGAGTGAGCTCCACGGTATACTGACCGGCGATTCCAAATGAGTCCACTCACTGAGAAACAACTTTGTATGTAATGGTGCAGAGGGTGAAGTATGACCTGGGTCGTTGGTGTGCATATAGAAAGCATGTGGACTGTAGGGATGGGAATGAAGAACATGAAGCCTCCTCTTCAGCCCCGTCCAGTGTTCCATCTTTCCATCACAGTTAATCGCTCAATACGGAAGTGGTCAGATGACGCAGATGCTAAGCTACAGGACTGTTTTGCTAGCACCGGGATTCATCCAATGGCATTGAAGAGTGTACAACATCAGTCACTGGCTTCATCAATAAGTGATTAGATGACGTCGTCCCCACAGTGACCGTGCGTACATACCCCAACCAGAAGCCATGGATTACAGGCAAAATCAGAAATGAGCAAAATGCTAGGGCTGCCACTTTCAAGGAGCAGGACTCTGACCCAGACACTTATAAAAAATCCCGCTTTGCCCTCCGACGAACCATCAAACAGGCAAAGCATCAATACAGGACTAAGATTGAGTCGTACTACACCGGCTCTGACGCTCGTCGGATGTGGCAGGGCTTGCAAACTATTACGGACTACAAAGGGGAAGAACAGCAGCAAGCTGCCCAGTGACACGAGCAAGCAAGACTGAAGCATGCATGAGAGCACCAGCTGTTATGGACGACTGTGTGATCACGCCCTCCGTAGCCGATGTGAGTAAGACCTTTAAACAGGACAACATTCACAAGGCCGCAGGGCCAGACGGATTACCAGGATGTGTACACAGAGCATGCGCTGACCAACTGGCAAGTGTCTTCACTGACATTTTCAACCTCTCCCTGACCCAGTCTGTAATACCAACTTGTTTCAAGCAGACCACCATAGTCCCTGTGCCGAAGAACACCAAGTTAACCTGCCTAAATGACTACCGACCCGTAGCTCTCACGTCTGTAGCCATGAAGTGCTTTGAAAGGCTAGTCACGGCTCACATCAACACCATCATCCCAGAAAGCCTAGACCCACTCCAATTCGCATACTGCCCCAACAGATCCACAGATGACGCAATCTCTATTGCACTCCACACTGCCCTTTCCCACCTGGACAAAATGATCACCTACGTGAGAATGCTGTTCATTGACTACAGCTCAGCGTTCAACACCATAGTGCCCTCAAAGCTCATCACTAAGCTAAGAATCATGGGAGTAAACATCTCCCTCTGCAACTGGATCCTGAACTTCCTGACGGGCTGCCCCCAGGTGGTAAGGGTAGGCAACAACACATCTGCCACACTGATCCTCAACACTGGGGCCCCTCAGGGGTGCGTGCTTAGTCCCCTCCTGTACTCCGTGTTCACCCTCGACTGCGTGGCCAAGCATGACTCCAACACCATCATTAAGTTTGCCGACAACACAATGGTGGTAGGCCTGATCACCAACAACGATGAGACAGCCCATAGGGAGGAGGTCAGAGACCTGGCAGTGTGGTGCTTGGACAACAACCTCTCCCTCAATGTGATCAAGACAAAGGAGCTGATTGTGGACTACAGGAAAGGGAGGGCTAAGCACGGGGCTGTAGTTGAGCAGGTTGAGAGCTTCAAGTTCCTTGGGGTCCACATCACCAACAAACTATCATGGTCCAAACACACCAAGACAGTCATGAAGAGGGCAAGACAATGCCTATTTCCCCTCAGGAGACTGAAAATATTTGGCATGGGTTATCAGATCCTCAAAAAGTTCTACAGCTGCACCTTCGAGAGCATCCTGACTGGTTGCATCACCGCCTGGTATGGCAACTGCTTGGCATCCGACCGGAGGGCGCTAAAGAAGGTAATGCGTACGGCCCAGTACATCACTGGGGCCAAGCTTCCTGCCATCCAGGACCTCACAGTCCCCAAATCCAGAACAAATTCAAGAAAGCATACCATTTTATATAGATCCATTATTGCATAGAACTCCGTTCCATCTCATATTGCTCAAGTGAACAGCAAACCTGGTTTCAAAAAACAGATAAAGCAACACCTCACGGCACAACGCCTCTCCCCTATTTGACCTAGATAGTTTGTGTATACACTACCGGTCAAAGGTCTTAGAAAACCTACTCATTCAAGGGTTTTTCTTTATTGTTACTATTTTCTACATTGTAGAATAATAGTGAAGACATCAAAACAATGAAATAACACATATGGAATCACGTAGTAACCAAAAAAGTGTTAAACCAATCAAAACATATTATATATTTGAGATTCTTCAAATAGCCACCCTTTGCCTTGATGACAGCTTTTAATTAAAATTCCAAAGTCAAAAGTAGTGAACATTCAATTGCCAAAACATTGAAAATATTCTATTGTCTCTGTCAGGTCCACATTGGGTAGACATCAATAGAAAAATAGGAAATTACTATGAAATAATAACATATTTTAGTTGGTGTATATTACCTAGTTTTTATTTGATTACTTTATTGTTTTTCATTCCTTAAAGTCATAAATCTCATCTCTGCTCAGCTAGTAGCAGCCAAACAGCCAGACAGCATTATCTCTGTGCTCCCCATAATGTACTGTCTTCAGTCATCCTATTTAGCTAGGCTAGCCTGCCTAAGTATGCTGCAGAGGCGTCTGACGAAATCATTTTACCAGTTCTTCAAAGTAGATAAGGCATACTTTCACTGACTGTCTCTATCCCCCTCTCTCATGTTCTGTTGTGTACATTCCTCTGTCATGTAGTCTCTGCGGTCTGTTTGTATCTAACCTAACAGAGCAGGCGTAAAAGTGTATCCATCTCGGTCCGGGACGGAAAAAAACAGGCGCAAATGATTATAGTAATTGTAGTTAATTACCACGTTCTTGAGCTGAACTATGTTGAATATTTGCTCCCTTCAGCATAGTTCTTGCCATGATTTCTCTCGCGAATGACTCGATTTCTCTCGCGTTGGGCTCAACAAAAAAAATGAACTAAATGGAATTCAAGTAATTGAACCAATATCGGTAAATTAGTTGTTTAATAACCGGTTAATCACTCAGCACTACATTTCAATGACGAATAAAAGGTATTATTTTCACTGGGACCTTTGTGTTTGACATGGAACATGCTTGGAATTGGAGAAAAAAACTAAGGGACCCCATTACTCCTAGAACATACCAGATATCAAAGAGAGGTGCATTTGGTCAAAGATTATTTTTCAGCTTCTATTTTAATAACATCAATAGAATATGAATATGCACTGAATATTTGAAGGGAAGTTGTAAGTTTCAACACTTTTTCACAACGTCAAAGTCACCCAGTGGGTTCCAGTGTTATTTGCAGGGGCAGAACAGATGCTTTGTGTTCCAGCTCTGTGGCGTTTGGCTTGGTGCCATGGTCCTCCCTTGCCTCAGGACAATGTGACTTTGACGTCGATACAGGCACGTCCGCTCACTCTGTCACACAAGACCAGCACAGTCGGCATTGAGGGGAGAGGAACTCCCCTCACTGCCGAATGTGTGCACACACACATTTACATTTTAGTCATTTAGCAGACGCTCTTATCCAGAGCGACTTACAGTTAGTGAATACAATTATTATTATTATTATTTTATTTTTTCATACTGGTCCCCCGTGGGAATCGAACCCACAACCCTGGTGTTGCAAACGCCATGCTCTATCAACTGAGCTATATCCCTGCCGGCCATTCCCTCCCCTACCCTGGACAACGCTAGGCCAATTGTGCGCTGCCCATGAGTCTCCCGGTCGCGGCCGGCTGCGACAGAGCCTGGATTCGAACCAGGATCTCTAGTGGCACAGCTAGCACTGCGATGCAGTGCCTTAGACCACTGCGCCACTCTACAGGCCTGATAAACAAGACAACTACAGGCCTGATAAACAAGACAACTACAGGCCTGATAAACAAGACAACTACAGGCCTGATAAACAAAACAACTACAGGCCTGATAAACAAGACAACTACAGGCCTGATAAACAAGACAACTACATGCCTGATAAACAAGACAACTACAGGCCTGATAAACAAGACAACTACAGGCCTGATAAACAAGACATCTACAGGCCTGATAAACAAGACAACTACAGGCCTGATAAACAAGACAACTACAGGCGCTGCAGGATTTCAGTCCTTCACGGCGTAGTGTGTTACCAATTCTTTTCTTGGTGACTATGGTCCCAGCTGCCTTGAAATTATTGACAAGATCCTCCCGTGTAGTTCTGGGCTGATTCTGTTCTCATGATCATTGCAACTCCAGGAGGTGAGATCTAGCATGGAGCCCCAGGCCGAGGGGTTCTTTTGTGTTTCTTCCATTTGCGAATAATCGCACCAACTGTTGTCACCTTCTGACCAAGCTGCTTGGCGATGGTCTTGTAGCCCATTCCAGCCTTGTGTAGGTCTACAATCTTGTCCCTAACATCCTTGGAGAGCTCTTTGGTCTTGGCCATGGTGGAGAGTTTGGAATCTGATTGATTGATTGCTTCTGTGGACAGGTGTCTTTTATACAGGTAACAAGCTGAGATTAGGAGCACTCCCTTTAAGATTGTGCTCCTAATCTCAGCTCGTTACCTGTATAAAAGACACCTGGGAGCCAGAAATCTTTCTGATTGAGAGGGGGTCAAATACTTATTTCCCTCATTAAAATGCAAATCAATTTATAACATTTTTGACATGCCTTTTTCTGGATTTTTTTGTTGTTATTCTGTCTCTCACTGTTCAAATAAACCTATCATTAAAATTATAGACTGATCAACGGGCAAACGTACAAAATCAGCAGGGGATCAAATACTTTTTTCCCCTCACTGAATATTGGGGCAAATCATTGTTAAGAGATAGAACACATTGTGGGTCATGGCGATGCCTGCATATATGCTAATCCATTTCTCATCCAGCTCTGCATTCCTCTGGCTAGCAGCCATCTGGGAGACTACTGCAGTGGCTAAGCTAAGCAGGACACCTACTGTACAGTGCAGTAGAGCTATAGATGGCTTGCCTGCTATGGAACAGCCTCAGGCACATGCAGTACAATAGTATTATTGAGCCCTACTGCTGAACCAGAGATGCTAAGCTAAGCTAAGCTAACCCACCAGAAAAAAACAAAAACAAAGCAACCCTCTGTAGAGCAACGTTCACAACATTGTTTGTTGTCACTTAAAGCCCGGCCAGGGAGGTTTCTAACATTTCAGTCTAATTGAGATGGTTCCCCTCAAGTACACCTCCCTTCCTAGTTTACAAGAGACAGTCACTGAGGGGTAACAACAACTAGCGCCTAGCAACAAACACATAAAGGGTAAACCAATCAAGCCACACGAGAGAATACAGAAGTGTTTGCTGTGTTCGAGTGCCAGGAGCGAGGGAAATGCTTTGGTGGGATGTACAGAGTGAGCCGTTCCACCAGTTCCAAGCCTTCATGTCACTCCTCCAGTAGGGCTATAACAAATAAATGTGTTAGCGTACTGATTGTTAGTGTAGCTTTTCTGATTAGCTTAGCGGGAGTAGCTTTCTCCCTCAGGGTCAATGAGAAACCCCTTCCCACAGTGGCGGGACGCGCTAACCACACTCAGTGGAGGCAGTGATGATCGCGTTAGCCAAAGAGTAGCAGCACGCGCCAGGAATGACTAGGCCATGGACTGTTGCACGGTTCTGAATGAATCCCAAATTCAAGCCAGCTCCTGGAGCCAGCAGTTAAAGATGGAATCCACATTAGGGGAAACGGCGCCATTGTTCACCCCACCACCTTTGTTATTGTTTTTGTTCTGTAGCGGAAATGGGAGGAGCGCCCAGCAGCGTGGTAAAAAAAAAAAAAGCAGTACATAGTATGCTGTTCTTTAGCATGTGCAATGATGTCAGAGGAAGAAAAAAAAAACACAGGGTTCATTGTTTGCAGTAACTTATTTTTTGTTGTAATATCCCGTGGCAGTTTCACCGTGAAGGACTCCATCTGTAAGCGTATATCAAGACTGAAGATGGTCCAGTTAAATATATAATGCAGATCCAAGTCCAAGAGTTGGAAAAACTAAAACAGCACAACATAGTGACATTTAGAAGTACTTCTGGTCTTCTGACCTCTGACCTCTGACCTCTGTTAACTGTTAAAATAATAATATATTCATTTGGGGGGGGGGGTTTATATTTGTGCTGTTACACACAAATGTTTTTTTTTGCATATCCCAACTCCCCCTGAGACACCCGCAGTGAATGGGTTCACAGCCAGGGTCGCCATGTCACGAATTCAGCCGAGGCTGCTCCTCCTCCTTGCTCGGGCAGGCTTCGGCGTTCGTCGTCACCGGAGTACTCGATCTATGTTTCTGTGTTCTACTTGTTTTGTCTTTATTGCACACACCTTGTTCCAATTACGATAATTTGTTTCCCTATTTTACCCTCTGGTTCCCTCATGGTGTTGTGCGTGATTGTTCGTTGTTTTGTTGTCATTGACATGTGAGTCGGTATTTTCTTCCCTGCATGGAAGATATGTTGATTTACTTGTGATAAGTAAAGTACTTCGTTGACTAAATTCTGTTTCCTGCGCCTGACTCCGTCCTACCGCTAAACACTCACGCATGACACGCCATTGTACAGCGCCCCTGGAGCAATTAGTGTGACATGATACCACTGACATGATACCACTGACATGATATCGCTGACATGATACCACTGACATGATACCGCTGACATGATATCGCTGACATGATATCGCTGACATGATACCGCTGACATGATACCGCTGACATGATACCACTGACATGATAGCACTGACATGATATCGCTGACATGATACCACTGACATGATACCGCTGACATGATACCGCTGACATGATACCACTGACATGATACCACTTGAAGCTGGGTTATCCCACCTACCATTTCATTCTCTCTTCTGACTGTCCATCAACCCCTGGCTGAACCATATGTCACAACCACTAACAACGCATATGCCTGGAATCCTTACATCATAGCGCTGCAGGAGAGAGTGGTTTCATCACTGTAACACATTCAGAGACCAATTTATAGCCAGTAATCTAAAATAATTTATAGATTTTAAACAAAAAAACACTTTCTGTTTGTCAAGATTAATATTAGATGAAAGGTCGAGTTCCTAACGAGTTCAGGAAGCCCAGATAGAGCTCTGAGAGACGTTCACAGTGATGGGGGCAGACGTTTTGATCAAGACAGGCCTTTAGAAAAATAACCCTGAACATACAAATATGTATTTTTGAGTTATAAGGAAGGTGAAATCTTATAGTTAGTTGTTTTACCATTTGATTTTACTATATTTAGAAAGCATATAAGTCGTTTCAACCCTTATTCATACAGTTTTGTTGAATAGGAAATATATCATATAAAATATTTCATATTTTCATATTTGTACTGTGTACTTGAGCTTGTGTCCTCAAAAGTGACTACACCTCAGCAATGTACGACAATTTCTTACCAGAAAGGTGAGATTCTAACCTTGGAGAATGAAGTTACTACTTATTGTTTATGGCCCTCTCATGATAAATCCTTACTTTTGGGGATTACATTGATGACATTTTTCATTACATTTAGTTACATTTAGCTCAAGGGGTCATCAAAGTGGGGTTTTGCACCCTTCCACGGAAACTCACTACGACACCATTAAACCTTTGAGTCACTAGACACCTAGGAGACACTACGGCGACCGCATGAGTGGCTGTAAAGCCTCCTTGTTACTGCACTGAATCAGCCACAGTCTCTCTCTCTCTCTCTCTCTGAGTCAGCCACAGTCTCTTTCTCTTTTCTCTCTCTCTCTCTGAGTCAGCCGCAGTCTCTCTCTCTTTCTCTCTCTCTCGCTCTGAGTCAGCCACAGTCTCTCTCTCTTTCTCTCTCTCTCGCTCTGAGTCAGCCACAGTCTCTCTCTCTCTCTCTCTCTCTCTCTCTCTCTCTCTCTGAGTCAGCCGCAGTCTCTCTCTCTTTTCTCTCTCTCTCTCTCTCTGAGTCAACCACAGTCTCTCTCTCTTTCTCTCTCTCTCGCTCTGAGTCAGCCACAGTCTCTCTCTCTTTCTCTCTCTCTCTCTCTCTCTCTCTCTCTCTGAGTCAGCCACAGTCTCTCTCTCTTTCTCTCTCTCTCTCTCTCTCTGAGTCAGCCATTCTCTCTCTTTCTCTCTCTCTCTCTAAAAAGGAAAGCTACGCTAGCCCACCATGGTCTGCAGTGCAGAAAAACAAATTCGGTATAAAATAGGTCCACAAAAGGAGGTAAAAAAATGAGGTCTACTATGGAGTGAGCTCCACGGTATACTGACCGGCGATTCCAAATGAGTCCACTCACTGAGAAACAACTTTGTATGTAATGGTGCAGAGGGTGAAGTATGACCTGGGTCATTGGTGTGCATATAGAAAGCATGTGGACTGTAGGGATGGGAATGAAGAACATGAAGCCTCCTCTTCAGCCCCGTCCAGTGTTCCATCTTTCCATCACAGTTAATCGCTCAATACGGAAGTGGTCAGATGACGCAGATGCTAAGCTACAGGACTGTTTTGCTAGCACCGGGATTCATCCAATGGCATCAGTCACTGGCTTCATCAATAAGTGCTTAGATGACGTTGTCCCCACAGTGACCGTAAGTACATACCCCAACCAAAAGCCATGGATTAAAGGCAACATCCGAAATGAGCAAAATGCTAGGGCTGCCACTTTCAAGGAGCAGGACTCTAACCCGGACGCTTATAAAAAATCCCGCTATGCCCTCCGACGAACCATCAAACAGGCAAAGCATCAATACAGGACTAAGATTGAGTCATACTACACCGGCTCTGACGCTCGTCGGATGTGGCAGGGCTTGCAAACTATTACGGACTACAAAGGGAAGAACAGCAGCAAGCTGCCCAGTGACACGAGCAAGCAAGACTGAAGCATGCATGAGAGCACCAGCTGTTACGGACGACTGTGTGATCACGCCCTCCGTAGCCGATGTGAGTAAGACCTTTAAACAGGACAACATTCACAAGGCCGCAGGGCCAGATGGATTACCAGGATGTGTACACAGAGCATGCGCTGACCAACTGGCAAGTGTCTTCACTGACATTTTCAACCTCTCCCTGACCCAGTCTGTAATACCTACATGTTTCAAGCAGACCACCATAGTCCCTGTGCCGAAGAACGCCAAGTTAACCTGCCTAAATGACTACCGACCCGTAGCTCTCACGTCTGTAGCCATGAAGTGCTTTGAAAGCCTAGACCCACTCCAATTCGCATACCGCCCCAACAGATCCACAGATGACGCAATCTCTATTGCACTCCACACTGCCCTTTCCCACCTGGACAAAATGATCACCAACGTGAGAATGCTGTTCATTGACTACAGCTCAGCGTTTAACACCATAGTGCCCTCAAAGCTCATCACTAAGCTAAGGACCCTGGGACTAAACACCTCCCTCTGCAACTGGATCCTGAACTTCCTGACGGGCCGCCCCCAGGTGGTAAGGGTAGGCAACAACACATCTGCCACACTGATCCTCAACACCAGGGCCCCTCAGGGGTGCGTGCCTAGTCCCCTCCTGTACTCCATGTTCACCCTCGACTGCGTGGCCAAGCATGACTCCAACACCATTATTAAGTTTGCCGACAACACAATGGTGGTAGGCCTGATCACCAACAACAATGAGACAGCCCATAGGGAGGAGGTCAGAGACCTGGAAGTGTGGTGCTTGGACAACAACCTCTCCCTCAATGTGATCAAGACAAAGGAGATGATTGTGGACTACAGGAAAAGGAGGGCTAAGCACGCCCCCATTCTCATCGATGGGGCTGTAGTTGAGCAGGTTGAGAGCTTCAAGTTCCTTGGTGTCCACATCACCAACAAACTATCATGGTCCAAACACACCAAGACAGTCATGAAGAGGGCAAGACAATGCCTATTTCCCCTCAGGAGACTGAAAATATTTGGCATGGGTTATCAGATCCTCAAAAAGTTCTACAGCTGCACCTTCGAGAGCATCCTGACTGGTTGCATCACCGCCTTGTATGGCAACTGCTTGGCATCCGACCGGAGGGCGCTAAAGAAGGTAATGCGTACGGCCCAGTACATCACTGGGGCCAAGCTTCCTGCCATCCAGGACCTCACAGTCCCCAAATCCAGAACAAATTCAAGAAAGCGTACAGTATTATATAGATCCATTATTGCATAGAACTCCATTCCATCTCATATTGCTCAAGTGAACAGCAAACCTGGTTTCAAAAAACAGATAAAGCAACACCTCACGGCACAACGCCTCTCCCCTATTTGACCTAGATAGTTTGTGTATACACTACCGGTCAAAGGTTTTAGAAAACCTACTCATTCAAGGGTTTTTCTTTATTGTTACTATTGTCTACATTGTAGAATAATAGTGAAGACATCAACACCATGAAATAACACATATGGAATCACGTAGTAACCAAAACAGTGTTAAACCAATCAAAACATATTATATATTTGAGATTCTTCAAATAGCCACCCTTTGCCTTGATGCTTTTAATTAAAATTCCAAAGTCAAAAGTAGTGAACATTCAATTGCCAAAACATTGAAAATATTCTATTGTCTCTGTCAGGTCCACATTGGGTAGACATCAATAGAAAAATAGGAAATTACTATGAAATAATAACACATTTTAGTTGGTGTATATTACCTAGTTTTTATTTGATTACTTTATTATTTTTCATTCCTTAAAGTCATAAATCTCATCTCTGCTCAGCTAGTAGCAGCCAAACAGCCAGACAGCGTTATCTCTGTGCTCCCCATAATGTACTGTCTTCAGTCATCCTATTTAGCTAGGCTAGCCTGCCTAAGTATGCTGCAGAGGCGTCTGACGAAATCATTTTACTAGTTTTCAAAGTAGATAAGGCATACTTTCACTGACT
Organism: Coregonus clupeaformis; assembly: GCF_020615455.1. Taxonomy (NCBI): domain Eukaryota; kingdom Metazoa; phylum Chordata; class Actinopteri; order Salmoniformes; family Salmonidae; genus Coregonus; species Coregonus clupeaformis. Next base: position 7,426,263 of record NC_059225.1, on the reverse strand, counting down.
GTCTCTATCCCCCTCTCTCATGTTGTGTTGTGTACATTCCTCTGTCATGCAGTCTCTGCGGTCTGTTTGTATCTAACCTGACAGAGCAGGCGTAAAAGTGTATCCATCTCAGTCCGGGATGGAAAAAAACAGGCGCAAATGATTATAGTAATTGTAGTTAATTACCACGTTCTTGAGCTGGACTATGTTGAATATTTGCTCCCTTCAGCATAGTTCTTGCCATGATTTCTCTCGCGAATGACTCGATTTCTCTCGCGTTGGGCTCAACAAAAAAAAAGAACTAAATGGAATTCAAGTAATTGAACCAATATCGGTAAATTAGTTGTTTAATAACCGGTTAATCACTCAGCACTACATTTCAATGAGGAATACAAGGTATTATTTTCACTGGGACCTTTGTGTTTGACATGGAACATGCTTGGAATTGGAGAAAAAAACAAAGGGACCCCATTACTCTTAGAACATACCAGATATCAAAGAGAGGTGCATTTGGTCAAAGATTATTTTTCCGCTTCTATTTTAATAACATCAACAGAATATGAATATGCACTGTAGGAAATAAAATATGCACTGAATATTTGAAGGGAAGTTGTAAGTTTCAACACTTTTTCACAACGTCAAAGTCACCCAGTGGGTTCCAGTGTTATTTGCAGGGGCAGAACAGATGCTTTGTGTTCCAGCTCTGTGGCGTTTGGGCTTGGTGCCATGGTCCTCCCTTGCCTCAGGACAATGTGACTTTGACGTCGATACAGGGACGTCCGCTCACTCTGTCACACAAGACCAGCACAGTCGGCATTGAGGGGAGAGGAACTCCCCTCACTGCCGAATGTGTGCACACACACACACATTCACACATATACACACACGTGCACACACACACACACACACACCCCTTAAGGCTCTTCTGTCAGCCATCAAAAACATCATCAGTCAATGTAACAGTGACAAAAAAGGTAACTTAGAAAAAAACACATCCACCAATACATTTAACAATCAATCAATAATAGCTTGTTGTCTGGAGTTGTCTCATTGATCACAAATTGCTACAGTGTAAGTCTGGAGACTTTTCTTGTACAGACTACAGACTTAACAAAATGGAGGGATCAGATCAGTATGTGTGGAAAGCTGAAGTTTAACTCTGTTGTTTTGTTCAAAGGGAACTCAGCAACAGCATCAGAGAGCACACAAAAACACTGCTTCCCCGGGGTTCCCCCTTTCAAGTCTCTCTCGCTGCTCTGTGTAAGGAAGAGACACATCTCGATAGGCGTGCTCAACAAACACACAGCAAGATTACAGCTTTCCCAATGAGCTGTGTTGTGTCTTATTGCAGAGCAGGCCAATGACTCGTCTCACAGCTTTCCCAATGAGCTGTGTTGAGTTAACGCAGAGCAGGCCAATGACTCGTCTGACAGCTTTCCAAATGAGCTGTGTTGAGTTAACGCAGAGCAGGCCAATGACTCGTCTGACAGCTTTCCAAATGAGCTGTGTTGAGTTAACGCAGAGCAGGCCAATGACTCGTCTGACAGCTTTCCAAATGAGCTGTGTTGAGTTAACGCAGAGCAGGCCAATGACTCGTCTGACAGCTTTCCAAATGAGCTGTGTTGAGTTAACGCAGAGCAGGCCAATGACTCGTCTGACAGCGTTCCCAATGAGCTGTGTTGAGTTAACGCAGAGCAGGCCAATGACTCGTCTGACAGCTTTCCAAATGAGCTGTGTTGAGTTAACGCAGAGCAGGCCAATGACTCGTCTGACAGCGTTCCCTAATGTCTCCACCTTGACATTTCCTTCTTTTCTTTCTGGCACTTTGTTCAATGACAAATCCTTGGAAAACTAAGTGTGGCGTAATGAGTTGCTACACTGTATAATGAGTTGCTACGCTCTCGTTGTCCCCCCTACCCAAGCAGAAAACTGATGATCGTTAATATAAAACGTAGGACAAAAAAGGGAAAAGATGACATCACACTTGCACCTCACAAAACAAGGCTTTAGTCTTCCCCTCTCTAGAATCCTTACTGCAGACAGAGTTTGCTTTGAGGCCACTTTATCTGTGTGAAATGGGTTTCCCAGGTCAGTGTCATTCTCAGGGAAACAGAGACAGACGGAGCGTAATACAGGGAAATACTCAGTGTAGCAGAGACAGACAGTCTGAAGGGGAGAGATTACCACCTGTCAGACATGTAACTCAGGACTCATTCTTCTAATAGGTTTTAACACCTCTCAGCTCAGAAAAAAACAAGCACTTGCTTATTCATATCCTCCATTTCTCAGCTTTGCCGTTTAAATGGTCATTTCCCCTGAGCCCTGAGTTCAATCATGTTCACAAACGACATGGGCCAGGGTAGAATTATAGTGCTTTTGAAGAGATAGGAGCTTCCCAAACACAACACGTGACACCATACACTAGAGTATCCACCGACCCTGACCAAGGTCCGTTAAGGATGGAAGCGTGTTATTATCATGTCACAGTCAACCGAGAAAGGGAATAGGAAGGCTTGTCCTCAGCTTTATGGATCGTCAACTAGATTCAACCGGATGTGTCAGGGGGCCGGAACATAATTACAAACAGACCGCAAACTGACCGCAAACTGACCGCAAATTGACCGCAAGATGCCCAAACATGTATAATATTTGACCTTGCTTAAATTTGTTACGCGTTGGAATATTTAACAGGGTTTGCGAAATTAAAATCACTTGGAGCTGATTTCCTGGTGTTTTTATAGTCTTTTATGTCCAACAATAAAAAATACAAATTAAATATTGTCAAAAAATTTGGGGGTGGGGGGGGATAAAATCACCCGGGGGCCAAATAAAATCACCCGCAGGTCAAATTCGAGCCACCAGTTGGGGAACCCTGCCATAAGAGTGCCTTGCGGTCGGAGGCCGAGCAGTTGCCATACCAGGCGGTGATGCAACCAGTCAGGATGCTCTCAGTGGTGCAGCTGTAGAAACTTTTGAGGATCTGAGGACCCCATGCCCAAATCTTTTCAGTCACCTAACATAAGGACAACTCAGAGTATGCTTTTCTTTTCTTCTGAAATAGACTACATTAACTTCACATCATGCTTCTTTATGGATTTATTGTGAAGGTGATAGGCTATATTTTTAAGTGAATCAATAAATGTCCAGAATAAAATGGTGTTAAAGATAGCAGGGTGGGACATGACTGGAGGAGAGGAAGTAACCTATAATGTATTTATGTTGAGGAGAAGACAAGTGGAGAAAACAAGTAATTACATCTGTTGGGGTTCTCATTTCTGCTCATGAAAGATCCAATGTTTTTACCGAATGGCGAACGTATTTCCAGGAATGTCTCAATGAGCACGGTTACATGCACACAATAATGTGATTACTGTGGATAGTCAGGTTAATATAAATAATTCATTTAAAATGTTTACTTGCTTTGCAAGAAGAACAATTTCCCTAATAATCCTGTTTACATGCAAAGATCTGAAATCAGGCTACCGATGGGACTTTTGATAAATGCAGAAAGTCTCCTCTGAAAAATGTATGTTGAGATGTGTCTGTTACTTGAACTCTGTGAAGCATTTATTTGGGCTGCAATCTGAGGTGCAGTTTACTCTAATGAACTTATCTTCTTTAGCAGAGGTAACTCTGGGTCTTCCTTTCCTGTGGCGGTCCTCATGAGAGCCAGTTCCATCATAGCGCTTGATGGTTTTTGCGACTGCTCTTGAAGAAACTTTAAAACGTTCTTGAAATGTTCTGTGTTGACTGACCGTCATGTCTTAAAGTAATGACGGACTTTCGTTTCTCTTTGCTTATTTGAGCTGTTCTTGCCATAATATGGACTTGGTATTTTACCAAATAGGGCTATTGTTATGATGAGTTTCTCTGGTATCAAGGAATTCAATATGCAGGACGATACTTAGACGTTTAGATGGAGAGTTGATACATGTATTTAATATACAGTACCAGATTCAACATAGCAGCTAAACGTGGGTTGCCCCTTGCTATCAGAATGATGGAAAATAATAGTCCAATAGTACACATTTCTTCACCCACATCTGGTAACCATCAGTTGGCACTCCCCAACCTGATGTTACCCCCTTGTACCCCAGGCAGGATATTGCATCTATCAATCATTCCAAGATAAACACCATTGAGCTACCTCGACATCCTGGAATCCTTGGCATTCAGACGTTGTGGCACCAAGAGTTACCTATCTAATGGATTTAACCTCGTTCCTACAACACTGTGAAAACACATCATATCAGCTATCTTCTGTATACCACCCCTACCTTGTCACAACAAAACTGATTGGCTCAAACACATTAAGAAGGAAAGAAATTCCACAAATTAACTTTTAACAAGGCACACCTGTTAATTGAAATGCATTCCAGGGGACTACCTCATGAAACTGGTTGAGATCATGCCAAGGGTGTGCAAAGCTGTCATCAAGGCAAAGGGTGGCTACTTTTGTAATGAATACTCAGGGAGAAATAGGTGTAGGGAGGCTCCTGATGACCCAACAGCACCGGAGAGTGGAGTGGGCGGGCGGGGGATCAGAGGCGGCTGCCTACCTCGGGGTCAGGGTCCAGCAGGCTGGTTCGACACGGTCGTGGACTGACCCGACGTTCTGTGTCGAGGCTGATGTCCAGTGTATCTGTTTGGGGGTCGACCTCGAGGTCGGGGAGCGGGACGATCAGGACGGTTACAGTGGAATGCCTGAATCATCTCTGGGTCTAGGATGTCCTGGTCGGGGACCCAGGACCGGTCTTTAGGCCCATACCCTTCCCAGTCCACTAGATAGTGGATGCAACCTCTCACCTTGTGTTCTTGAACGTAGCCCTGTTTCTTTGTGTTCTTGAACGTAGCCCTGTTTCTTTGTGTTCTTGAACGTAGCCCTGTTTCTTTGTGTTCTTGAACGTAGCTTGGACGAGAGTCCAGGTGGGTGGTGGTGGTGGTGGTGTTCACCAGAGGAGAGTCCAGGTGGGTGGGTGGGTGGTGGTGGTGTTCACCAGAGGAGAGTCCCAGGTGTGTTCACCAGAGGAGAGTCCCAGGTGGGTGGTGGTGGTGGTGTTCACCAGAGGAGAGTCCAGGTGAATGTGTGCTGTTAAATCAGACTCCTTACACAGTTATTACACACGTTATAAAAACAGGAAATCAGAGCTGAGAAAAAAAACAGCAATCACAAATGGTCCACTTGACTTCCCCTGTGTGTGTTTCTCAGTCTGAGAACAGCTCACACCTGCTCCTCTGTCAGCTAACTAATAGGGTACCATTTCACTCCATAACACATCCCATTTGGTATCTGAGGGAAACTAATGAAAATTCACTATAAGCCTGTCACGCAAAAACGGGCTCCCCTTATATAACAATTCCTTGCACAGTCACCGGGCTCTGCCAACATGGGGGAGCTTTAGGCTTTTCAAACAGGGAGCATGAGGATATCTCTCCTGTAGGCTTGGGCTAACTGCAGCCTCGGCAGTAGATAAGGCGGTTGGTTTGGATGGATCCCCAGTCCCAGTCCCAGATCAGGCAGGCTGCCGTGTGAGCAGCAGACATTAGTCCTCGTGGTTGTCATCTCCCTGTCCCAGATGAATAGCGAGAGAGAGAGAAATCAATGCACCCCGTCTCGGTCGAAGCTGGCAGGTTGGAGGATGAGCTATAGACAGAAATGTGGATGATGGGGCATATTTTGCATAATCGCAGAATATAAAAATGAAAAAAAAACATGTCTAGCCGGCTGACAAATTGGTGGTGAAATTGTCAGAAAGTTCATCTTGGTCGTGAGGAGAGGAGACGGTAGGATTTTTAATCAGACTGATCTGTGATGTCTGCATCCCTTGGAAACATTAGTGCTCGCCTGTAGCCAGATGCACCATTTTAACTGGTATAAATGAAGAATCACCTCATGGTATAATTCTAAATCTTGAGACATCCGCGCTAGGGGGGAATACTGACGTTTTGCTTAGGCCAGTAAACATCCAAAGTATAAGAAATACTTATGATTAAACATCACAGAGGGGGTGAAATCAACTCTCCTAAGGATAAACAAACATGCAGGATGTGCTACAATGCTGAACTTCAAATCTCCCACATAGTGATAAAACAGCAGGAAGAGTCTCTTTACGATACAATATTTGGTACCAATTGACCCGACGACCGTCATTTAAAGCGTCACGTCATTTAAAGTGTCATTTTAAAGGAGGGAGGCATACCCACAATCTGCAAAGTAGGAGTTGGTACCAATCTTCCACACTATCTGGCCCTTGTGGGAGCCGTTCTTAACTCCTCGGTTCTTATAGTCCAGAAAGTTCCCCCCGACAGCACCTCATCTAACAGAACAGGAACATCACACACAATGTTACAGTATATCCTATAGCTACTATAGACGAACGCACGGTCACTCTAATCAAAGTTTACTGTGAACTTGACAAATGTCCGTTGGAAAAAGCTATCAACATTAGTCACAATGGGCAAAGTTTTGACGATCGTTCCGAGTGACAACTGAATCATGACTCATGCCATTGACTCACCAGAAGCTCCACCCACCTACAAGGTACATGCCGATCCAGTCCCCAGCGTCCACCTCCTCCTTTGATGTCCCAGCAGATGAGCAGGTCCTGGGACTGGCCGATGGCGCAGTGGGAGGTTCTGACAGTCAGCGTGGAGTGGCTATCTGATGTCACAAGGTCTGCGTCGCAGGGCGGTGGCATCGGAACTGTAGCTGCTCCGCGACGGTGACACCGTGGCAGCCAGGCCCAGGAACCTGTTCTGGTACAAGTTCTGGAGAGGCCACAGAGAGGAACAACACATGAGGTGATACAGCAACCCTGTCCGTTGAAAAATCCGGCAACTGTGTGTGTTTTAAAACCCTCCCGTTGTCCTAGGGTCAAAATGACCCGCCACTGTGTTGAACCAACTTTATTTAATTTTTATATTTTTTGGATCATTTGTGAGAAGGAGGCAGTGATACTTTCTTTAAAGTCTCACTGCCTCCTTCTCACAAATGATCCCCCCCCAAATAAAAAATAAATAAAGTTGGTTCAACACAGTGGCGGGTCATTTTGACCCTAGGACAATGGGAGGGTTTAAATCATCAAGTCACAGGGAAGATGTTAACTGTTAGCAGCAGGACAACCCCAGTAATTCATAGGAGCTGTCAGAAACATGATTTGGGAAGCCTAACGATGGGTGGGTAGAGTGCGAGGAAGGGGTTCCACTGAGGGAAATGTGTATCTGGTGCTAGAGGTGTGAGGTGAGATCTCGGTCTTGTTCATTAGGGTGAAAACGTTTGAAATGTTTTAAAACGAGGAGGTATCAGCAACATTTTCGTTTTCTATTGCAAAACATCTTGGTGCAGTGTGCCCTACTGAACACTGCCCTGGTGTTGTAGTTTGTTCGGGGTTGGATGGAAACATTAGTGAGTAAATGGTCTGTCATCCAGCTGTTGGAGAGGTGTACATACAGAAGAAAGTCTAACGAGCAACCATTACTGGGGCCTTCTTCTTCTGTGGTTGTGATCAAGAAGGTGGTGAGGACTGTCCTCTACATCCTGGGACCATATTCTGATCACATGATCATATACAGTCACATTTCACTGTTAATAACAACTGCTATGACCTCTAATGTGGCACAGAACACCCTGATATAATGACCTTGGTTTGGTAATATTCCAATTAATGGCTCCTAGATTACCTGCCCCCCCCCCCAGAGTAGAAGAGATATAACCTACCTGCCCCCCCCACAGTAGAAGAGATATAACCTACCTGCCCCCCCACAGTAGAAGAGGTATAGACTACCTGCCCCCCCACAGTAGAAGAGGTATAGACTACCTGCCCCCCCACAGTAGAAGAGGTATAGACTACCTGCCGCCCCCCAGAGTAGAAGAGGTATAGACTACCTGCCCCCCCCACAGTAGAAGAGGTATAGACTACCTGCCCCCCACAGTAGAAGAGGTATAGACTACCTGCCCCCCACAGTAGAAGAGGTATAGACTACCTGCCCCCACAGTAGAATAGGTATAGACTACCTGCCCCCCCCACAGTAGAAGAGGTATAGACTACCTGCCCCCCCCACAGTAGAATAGGTATAGACTACCTGCCCCCCCACAGTAGAAGAGGTATAGACTACCTGCCCCCCCACAGTAGAAGAGGTATAGACTACCTGCCCCCCCACAGTAGAATAGGTATAGACTACCTGCCCCCCCACAGTAGAAGAGGTATAGACTACCTGCCCCCCCAACAGTAGAGGAGGTATAGACTACCTGCCCCCCCACAGTAGAATAGGTATAGACTACCTGCCCCCCCCCACAGTAGAAGAGGTATAGACTACCTGCCGCCCCCACAGTAGAAGAGGTATAGACTACCTGCCCCCCACAGTAGAATAGGTATAGACTACCTGCCCCCCCCACAGTAGAAGAGGTATAGACTACCTGCCCCCCCACAGTAGAAGAGGTATAGACTACCTGCCCCCCCACAGTAGAAGAGGTATAGACTACCTGCCCCCCCACAGTAGAAGAGGTATAGACTACCTGCCCCCCCACAGTAGAAGAAGAGGTATAGACTACCTGCCCCCCCAATAGTAGAAGAGGTATAGACTACCTGCTCCCCCATTATAGAGGAGGTATAGACTACCTGCCCCCCCACAGTAGAAGAGGTATAGACTACCTGCCCCCCCACAGTAGAAGAGGTATAGACTACCTGCCCCCCCACAGTAGAAGAGGTATATACTACCTGCCCCCCCATTATAGAGGAGGTATAGACTACCTGCCCCCCCACAGTAGAAGAGGTATAGACTACCTGCCCCCACAGTAGAAGAGGTATAGACTACCTGCCCCCCCCACAGTAGAAGAGGTATAGACTACCTGCCCCCCAGAGTAGAAGAGGTATAGACTACCTGCCCCCACAGTAGAAGAGGTATAGACTACCTGCCCCCCCAGAGTAGAAGAGGTATAGACTACCTGCCCCCACAGTAGAATAGGTATAGACTACCTGCCCCCCAGAGTAGAAGAGGTATAGACTACCTGCCCCCCACAGTAGAATAGGTATAGACTACCTGCCCCCCCAACAGTAGAGGAGGTATAGACTACCTGCCCCCCCAACAGTAGAATAGGTATAGACTACCTGCCCCCCCACAGTAGAATAGGTATAGACTACCTGCCGCCCCCAGAGTAGAAGAGGTATAGACTACCTGCCCCCCCACAGTAGAATAGGTATAGACTACCTGCCCCCCCAACAGTAGAGGAGGTATAGACTACCTGCCCCCCCACAGTAGAATAGGTATAGACTACCTGCCCCCCACAGTAGAATAGGTATAGACTACCTGCCCCCCCACAGTAGAAGAGGTATAGACTACCTGCCCCCCCCACAGTAGAAGAGGTATAGACTACCTGCCCCCCCCACAGTAGAAGAGGTATAGACTACCTGCCCCCCCCACAGTAGAAGAAGAGGTATAGACTACCTGCCCCTCCCCCCAATAGTAGAAGAGGTATAGACTACCTGCCCCCCCCAGAGTAGAAGAGGTATAGACTACCTGCCCCCCCACACCCCCCACAGTAGAAGAGGTATATACTACCTGCTCCCCCATTATAGAGGAGGTATAGACTACCTGCCCCCCACAGTAGAAGAGGTATAGACTACCTGCCCCCCACAGTAGAAGAGGTATAGACTACCTGCCCCCCACACAGTAGAAGAGGTATAGACTACCTGCCCCCAGAGTAGAAGAGGTATAGACTACCTGCCCCCCCACAGTAGAAGAGGTATATACTACCTGCTCCCCCATTATAGAGGAGGTATAGACTACCTGCCCCCCCACAGTAGAAGAGGTATAGACTACCTGCCCCCCACAGTAGAAGAGGTATAGACTACCTGCCCCCCCACAGTAGAAGAGGTATAGACTACCTGGATCCCCACAGTAGAAGAGGTATAGACTACCTGCCCCCCCCACAGTAGAAGAGGTATAGACTACCTGCCCCCCACAGTAGAAGAGGTATAGACTACCTGCCCCCCACAGTAGAAGAGGTATAGACTACCTGGATCCCCACAGTAGAAGAGGTATAGACTACCTGCCCCCCCACAGTAGAAGAGGTATAGACTACCTGCCCCCCCACAGTAGAAGAGGTATAGACTACCTGCCCGCCTACGCTGGCTTACTCCGACAGCACCAGTGATTTAAATATTGACTGGCTTTCATCAGGCTGCCCACTCAAGAGATGCTTCAAACTGTAACTAGTTCCTGCAACTTGGTTCAGGTTATCAATCAACCTACCAGGGTAGTTACAAACAGTACAGGAATGAAATCATCAAGTAATGTATTGATCACTGAATAAAAAGAAGAAGAAACTACACTATGAAACAAAGATAAATGACATAAAGAATTATAGTAAAAAGCTTTGGAGCACCTTAAATGAAATTTTGGGCAAAAAGGCAAACTCATTGAATCAGATTGCTAATTCATCAAAACCCACTGATATTGCCAACTACTTTAATGATTTTTTCATTGGCAATATTAGCAAAATTAGGCATGACATGCCAGCAACAAACGCTGACACTACACATCTGTCACGATTCTCTAAAGCAGAACCCAGAAGCAGACCAGGACAAGGTGAGAAGAACGAAGGTGAGTATTTATTTACAGGTTCAAATGTAGAAGCAGAATAATCCAGGAGACGGACCGGGCAGCGGAGGTGAGTTGGTGGGAGTGAATAGGCAGATCCAATGATGGCACAGAAGCCACCGACGACCAGGCAGGGGTGGGGTGAATGTTCCGGGAGAATGACTGTAGACAGAGTAAACGAAGGTAAGTACACGGCAAGCAAAAAGTACAGAACAACAAAACTAACTCTAGTAACTTTGAGGCTGACACAACATACTGTTCATGGCTAACGATCCGGCAGGGAATGGATGTCAGGTCAGAGCTTATGAAGTGGTGATGATCAGGACCAGGTGTGCAGACAGCTGATGAGATGCAGGTGCGGGTAATCGAGAGATCTCCCGCCTAGCTTCGTCGCCCGGCAACCAGACAGGGTGCGTTCAGGAACCTTCAGGAAACAGACTCCAAGACAGAAAACAGGCAACTCAGGCAGAAACAGACTCAGGAAGCGGGATTCATGACAACATCCAAGTATATCTGACCAAATTTTGAAAGACAAGCATTGTAATTTTGAATTCCGTAAAGTAAGGGGTGAATTTTTTATTTATTGTCGATCAACAATGACAAGCCACCGGGGTCTGACAACTTGGATGGAAAATTACTGAGGATAATAGCGGACAATATTGCAACACCTATTTGCCATATCTTCAATTTATGCCTACTAGAAAGTGTGTGCCCTCAAGCTTGGAGGGAAGCAAAAGTTATTTCCCTACCTAAGAATAGTAAAGCCCCGATAACTGGCTCAAATAACATACCAAACAGCCTGTTACCAACCCAACTTTGGAAAAAAACGGTGTTTGACCAGACAAAATGCTATTTCACAGTAAACAAATTGACAACAGACTTTCAGCACACTTATAGGGAAGGGCAATCAACAAGCACAGCACTTACACAAATGACTGATGATTGGCTGAGAGAAATTGATGATAAAAAGATTGTGGGGGCTGCTTTGTTAGCTTTTGACATTATCGATCATAGACAGGTTGATGGAAAAACGTATGTGTTATGGCTTTACACCCCTTGCTATATTGTGGATAAAGAGGTACCTGTCTAACAGAACACAGAGGGTGTTCTTTAATGGAAGCCTCTCCAACAAAATCCAGGTAGAATCAGCTGTGAAGAGGCGACTCCGGGATGCTGACCTTCTAGGCAGAGTTGCAAAGAAAAATACATATCTCAGACTGCCCATGTTCATCTTTTCTTTTTATTGGCCAGTCTGAGATACAGCTTTTTTTTGTGAGGTGTCTGTTTCTCAAACTAGACACTCTAATGTATTTGTCCTCTTGCTCAGTTGTGCACCCGGGCCTCCCACTCCTCTTTCTATTCTGGTTAGAGCCAGTTTACGCTGTTCTGTGAAGGGGGTAGTACATTTACATTTACGTCATTTAGCAGACGCTCTTATCCAGAGCGACTTACAAATTGGGTACACAGCATTGTACGAGATTTTCAGCTTCTTGGCAATTTCTCGCATGGAATACCCTTCATTTCTCAGAACAAGAATAGACTGATGAGTTTCAGAAGAAAGTTATTTGTTTCTGGCCATTTTGAGCCTGTAATCGAACCCACAATTGCTGATGCTCCAGATACTCAACTAGTCTCAAGAAGGCCCGTTTTATTGCTTCTTTAATCAGCACAACAGTTTTCAGCTGCGCTAACATAATTGCAAAAGGGTTTTCTAATGATCAATTAGCCTTTTAAAATGATAAACTTGGATTAGCAAACACAACGTGCCATTGGAACACAGGACTGATGGTTGCTGATAATGGGCCTCTGTACGCCTATGTAGATATTCCATTAAAAATCAGCTGTTTCCAGCTACAATAGCCATTTACAACATTAACATTGTCTACACTGTATTTCTGATCAATTTTATGTTATGTTAATGGACAAAAAATGAATTTTCTTTCGAAAACAAGGACATTTCTAAGTGACCCCAAACTTTTGAACGGTAGTGTATGTGGTAGTAGAGTTTAGGCCTGAGGGCACACACTTAATGTGTTGTGAAATCTGTATTGTAATGTTTTTTGAAATGTATAACTGCCTTAATTTTGCTGGACCCCATGAAGAATAGCTGCTGCCTTGGCAAATACAAATACAAATACAAACAGGCCTACGCTGGCTTACTCCGACAGCTCCAGTGAAAAGGCCTACGCTGGCTTACTCCGACAGCTCCAGTGAAAAGGCCTACGCTGGCTTACTCCAACAGCTCCAGTGAAAAGGCCTACGCTGGCTTACTCCGACAGCTCCAGTGAAAAGGCCTACGCTGGCTTACTCCAACAGCTCCAGTGAAAAGGCCTACGCTGGCTTACTCCGACAGCTCCAGTGAAAAGGCCTACGCTGGCTTACTCCGACAGCTCCAGTGAAAAGGCCTACGCTGGCTTACTCCGACAGCTCCAGTGAAAAGGCCTACGCTGGCTTACTCCGACAGCTCCAGTGAAAAGGCCTACGCTGGCTTACTCCGACAGCTCCAGTGAAAAAGGCCTACGCTGGCTTACTCCGACAGCTCCAGTGAAAAGGCCTACGCTGACTTACTCCGACATCTCAGGTGAAAAGGCCTACGCTGGCTTACTCCGACAGCTCCAGTGAAAAGGCCTACGCTGGCTTACTCCGACAGCTCCAGTGAAAAGGCCTACGCTGGCTTACTCCAACAGCTCCAGTGAAAAGGCCTACGCTGGCTTACTCCGACAGCTCCAGTGAAAAGGCCTCGCTGGCTTACTCCGACAGCTCCAGTGAAAGGCCCTACGCTGGCTTACTCCAACAGCTCCAGTGAAAAGGCCTACGCTGGCTTACTCCGACAGCTCCAGTGAAAAGGCCTACGCTGGCTTACTCCAACAGCTCCAGTGAAAAGGCCTACGCTGGCTTACTCCGACAGCTCCAGTGAAAAGGCCTACGCTGGCTTACTCCGACAGCTCCAGTGAAAAGGCCTACGCTGGCTTACTCCAACAGCTCCAGTGAGACGCAGCGAGAAGCAAACACATTGAGTGATAACGTCACAGGTGGACCATGATGCTGTTATGGAGTGCAGCGTGAGAGGTGTGATGGCTGATGGGTAATGGTGACAGAACAGAGCGAGGAGGACACTGACTTTAACACTACACAGGTGCACATGTTAAAACAGACAGACAAATATATACTGACCATATTAAAATAGATGATAAATATCTGTTGACCATGTTAAAACAGATGGACAAATAGATACTGACCATGTTAAAACAGACAGACAAATATCTACTGACCATGTTAAAACAGACAGACAAATATCTACTGACCATGTTAAAACAGACAGACAAATAGATACTGACCATGTTAAAACAGACAGACAAATATCTACTGACCATGTTAAAACAGACAGACATATCTACTGACCATGTTAAAACAGACAGACATATCTACTGACCATGTTAAAACAGACAGACAAATATTTACTGACCATGTTAAAACAGACAGACAAATATTTACTGACCATGTTAAAACAGACAGACAAATATTTACTGACCATGTTAAAACAGACAGACAAATACATACTGACCATGTTAAAACAGACAGATAAATATCTACTGACCATGTTAAAACAGACAGACAAATATCTACTGACCATGTTAAAACAGACAGAAGAAACACAGAGACAAACACAGACAGAATACAGCTGCAAGAAGAAACAGGGTGACAAGAGCATGAATCGTTTCCATAGCCTATAACTATTAGTCTGGCTGACACCAGCTCTCAGGGAGTCATAGTTCACCGTCCAGGCACATGTTGTCACAGCACACACGGCCGCAAATGTACATTGAAGAACAGACAACCCCATATGCATTGCCTAATGACTATATGACAGGGAAGCAAAACAAAGTTTGAGGGCTGTGTGTTAGATTAATTTGGATTTTAAGAATAATGACTAAAGGATTTCACCCCAAATACAGTATAAATGTTAGAATTATCAATGTAGTGTCAACCCACTAACAGAGGGGGCGGTACTAAACATTCAAGGGTGAAGGGGGAGGGCGGAAACTGTTTAAGAAAAGTCACCTAAAGGTGGGAGGAGTCAAGTTCAGGAGGTATAAAATCGTATGTTTGTGTCTTTGGCGCCAGAGCTCTCTCCATGAATAAACATACAAAAAAATCCTTCTTCGTGGTTATGGACCTTGAATCATTTATGATTAAAACCAGAGCCTTACAACCTCTGGTAATGATTCAAGCTTAGGTTGAATTAGAGATAGAAATTCACGTGACACTGTGTATCGCTAGGTGAGATCATTCCCTTCACCTCTCTCTCTCTCTGTGTAATTCTCCTTCTCTCTCTCTCTCTCTCTCTCTCTCTCTCTCTCTCTCTCTCTCTCTCGTCAATTCTCCTTCTCTCTCTCTCTCTCTCTCTGTGTAATTCTCCTTCTCTCTCTCTCTCTCTCTCTCTGTGTAATTCTCCTTCTCTCTCTCTCTCTCTCTCTCTCTCTGTGTAATTCTCCTTCTCTCTCTCTCTCTCTCTCTGTAATTCTCCTTCTCTCTCTCTCTCTCTCTCTCTCTCTCTCTCTCTCTCTCTCTCTCTCTGTGTAATTCTCCTTCTCTCTCTCTCTCTCTCTCTCTCTCTGTAATTCTCCTTCTCTCTCTCTCTCTGTAATTCTCCTTCTCTCTCTCTCTCTCTCTCTCTCTCTGTAATTATCCTTCTCTCTCTCTCTCTTAATTCTCCTTCTCTCTCTCTCTCTCTCTCTCTCTCTCTCTCTCTGTAATTCTCTCTCTCTCTCTCTCTCTCTCTCTCTCTCTCTCTCTGTGCAATTCTCCTTCTCTCTCTCTCTCTCTCTCTCTCTCTCTGTAATTCTCTCTCTCTCTCTCTCTCTCTCTCTCTCTCTCTCTCTCTCTGTGTAATTCTCCTTCTCTCTCTCTCTTCCTACAGTGCTTGTTAAGTGACTTAAGCAGCGTATGAGACACACGGCTCATCGTGTTTCACGTTACTTGTGCTAAGTGGGTGCTAAAGCATATTTCTATTGTCCTCTGGAGGAGCCAGCATGTTCTCATCAGCATTGATCTGTCAGTAACGAGGCTAATGGAGTCAGTCAGTAACGAGGCTAATGGAGTCAGTCAGTAACGAGGCTAATGGAGTCAGTCAGTAACGAGGCTAATGGAGTCAGTCAGTAACGAGGCTAATGGAGTCAGTCAGTAACGAGGCTAATGGAGTCAGTCAGTAACGAGGCTAATGGAGTCAGTCAGTAACGAGGCTAATGGAGTCAGTCAGTAACGAGGCTAATGGAGTCAGTCAGTACGAGGCTAATGGAGTCAGTCAGTAACGAGGCTAATGGAGTCAGTCAGTAACGAGGCTAATGGAGTCAGTCAGTAACGAGGCTAATGGAGTCAGTCAGTAACGAGGCTAATGGAGTCAGTCAGTAACGAGGCTAATGGAGTCAGTCAGTAACGAGGCTAATGGAGTCAGTCAGTAACGAGGCTAATGGAGTCAGTCAGTAACGAGGCTAATGGAGTCAGTCAGTAACGAGGCTAATGGAGTCAGTCAGTAACCGAGGCTAATGGAGTCAGTCAGTAACGAGGCTAATGGAGTCAGTCAGTAACGAGGCTAATGGAGTCAGTCAGTAACGAGGCTAATGGAGTCAGTCAGTAACGAGGCTAATGGAGTCAGTCAGTAACAAGGCTAATGGAGTCAGTCAGTAACGAGGCTAATGGAGTCAGTCAGTAACGAGGCTAATGGAGTCAGTCAGTAACAAGGCTGATGGAGTCAGCCGAGAGAGAGAGAGAGAGGTAGAGAGAAAGAGTAATACTTCCTCCGTTGCTAGCCTGAGCCTACTGAGATTAATTCTCTTGAAATCACCTGATAGGCAGACAGAAACACTTCACTTCCACGTAGCCTATATAATGAGTTATAAACTGGGTGGTTCGAGCCCTGAATGTTGATTGGCTGACTATATACATCAGACCGTACACCACGGGTATGACAAAACAATTATCTTAACGATCTAATTACATTGGTAACCAGTTTATAATAGCAATAAGGCACCTCGGGGGTTTGTGGTATATGGCCAATACACCACGGCTAAGGGCTGTATCCAGGCACTGCACGTTGCGTCGTACATAAAACAGCCCTTAGTCGTGGTATATTGGCCATATACCACACCCCCTTGGGCCTTATTGCTTAATTATACCACAGCCGCGAGAGAGAGGTAGAGAGAAACTCTTCCACTGTTGCTAACCTGGGACTACTGAGGTGAATTCCCCTGATCTCCAGGGAAACCACCTGATAGGCTGACAGAAACACTTCACTTCCACATAGCCTACATACTGGGTTTCTCCCATCAAAGCCATTCAACTCTGTAACTGTTTTAAAGTCGCTATTGGCCTCATGGTGAAATCCCTGAGCGGTTTCCTTCCCCTTTGGCAACTGAGTTAGGAAGGATACCTGTATCTTGGTAGTGACTGGGTGTATTGATATACCATGCAAATAACTTCACCATGCTCAAAGGGATATTATTTTTTTTTCATCTACCAATAGGTGCCCTTCTTTGCGAGACATTGGAAAATCTCCCTGGTCTTTGTGGTTGAATCTGTGTTTGAAATTCACTGCTCGACTGAGGGACCTTACAGATAATTGTATGTGTGGGGTACAGAGATGAGGTAGTCATTCAAAAATCATGTTAAACACTATTATTGCACACAGAGTGAATCCATGCAACTTATTACGTGACTTGTTAAGCACATTTTTGCTCCTGAACTTATTTAGGCTTGCCATAACAAAGGGGTTGAACACTTAATGACTCAAGACATTTCAACTTTTCATTTTTAATTAATTTGTAATAATTTCAACAAACATAATTCCACTTTAACATTATGGGGTATTGTTTGATGGCCAGTGACCAAAGAAAATCACAATTTAATCAATTTAAAATTCAGGCTGTAACACAACAAAATGTGGAAAAAGTCAAGGGGTTTGAATACTTTCTGAAGGCGACGTAGATATAAATAGGAAGCGACTGTAAGAGTTTTTTAACTACTCAACCTTGAAAGTACACCTTGCCCCTTCAACAGACATTTGTTGTTATCCATAGCAGATTCACTGTACAGTGTGAGTGTTTTTTTCTTTTTCAACGGTGTGAAATTAACTAACAGGAGAGAAATGTAAAACATTCACCAAAATATGTTTTCAGTCTCTTCCTCATTGAGGTAGGTAGGTCTGTGTGCTTTCATTGACTAATTGTCGAGGCCGGCTTACGTCATCCTACGCACAACTGTGTTAGACTCAGCTGTATCATTTAAAATACAGAGCTGACAAAGTATCATGTGAAAAGGGTCGTACTCTAACTAACTCCCCTCTGAAATCAATCCAACATAATTCCCATCTGCATGAAATACATCTGTTCTCATTTGGAGTGACGAGATAGTTTTTCCTGGTTAATAATAGAGTCATACTGTAGCTTGTCCGTGACAGTTCTTCCTCAGTCGTTTTCTGTTACACATATTGTAACAGTGGGGAGTGGACCAAAAATGAATGTTCCTCGTGTGAATAGACTTCGCAAGTAGACAGTATACAGTAAAAGACAGTGTACAGTAAAAGACAGTGTACAGTAAAAGTGTCGCATTTCAATTTTGGGAGAATCTCTTATAAAATGGGTCAAAAATCATGTATAGTAACCCTAGGTGTAAAATAGTAAATAATGGCTATTTCTCAGAAAGTTTTAAACTGTCAAGAGGAGTGAAACAAGGTTGTCCACTATCGGCATATCTATTTATTGTGGCCATCGAGATGTTAGCTATTAAAATCAGATCCAATAGTAATATCAGAGAATTAGAAATCCAGGGCTTAAAAACAAAGGTGTCATTGTACGCTGATGATTCATGTTTTCTTTAAATCCACAACAAGAATCCCTCCACAGCCTCATAGAGGATCTAGGTACATTTTCTAACCTCTCTGGATTACAACCAAATTATGACAAATGTACTATATTACGTATTGGATCACTAAAAAATACAATTGTTACATTACCATGTAGTTTACCAATAAAATGGTCTGATGGTGATGTGGATATACTCGGAATACATATCCCAAAGGAAATAAATGATCTCACTTCAATACATTTTAATAGAAAGTTAGCAAAAATAGATAAGATCGTACTACCATGGAAAGGAAAATACCTGTCAATTTGTGGAAAAACCACCCTGATTAACTCTTTAGTATTATCCCAGTTTACCTATTTGCGTATGGTCTTGCCTACGCTTAGCGAACAGTTTTTTAAATTATATGAGAAAATAATATTCAATTTTATTTGGAACGGCAAGCCAGACAAAATTAAAAGGGCCTATTTATATAATGAATATGAATTCGGAGGACAGAAATTATTAAATATTAAAGCATTAGACCTATCACTAAAAGCTTCAGTCATACAAAAGTTATACTTAAATCCGAACTGGTTCTCAAGCAAATTAGTAAGATTGTCTCACCCAATGTTCAAGAAAGGCCTTTTTCCCTTTATTCAGATTACAACAACTCATTTTCAGTTATTTGAAAATGAAATAATCTCCCAGATATCACTATTTCTAAAACAAGCCATAGAAAGTTGGTTGCAATTTCAATTTAATCCTCCAGAAATGACAAATAATGCAACAAATATTGTGGTTAAATTCAAATATACTAATTGACAACAAAAATTACTTTTTTGACAGAATGTATAAAAAAGGTATAATCTTCGTAAATGATATCATCGGTAGGACTGGTGGAGTTATGTCGCACATGCAGCTAACAAAAACAATGTCTGCTCTACCCAAAATTACAACCAAATAATTGCAGCCTTACCGCAAAAGTGGAAGAGGAAAGTGGAAGGGGGAGAAAGTAAGGGACTTGTCTGTCGGCCTTGCATCAAAGAACGTAATTGGTTAAGGAAAACTGTGATAAATAAAAAAGTATATCAGTTTCACTTAAGGACCAAAGGATTGACAGCCGTCCCATATAGATCGCAAAATAGTTGGGAAGAGATTTTTGACGTACCGATCCCATGGCATAGCGTTTATGAACTGACACGCAAAACGACACCGGATTCAAAAATTTGAATCTTTCAATTTAAATTATTATATACATTTCTTGCTACCAATAGAATGTTATTTATATGGGGGATACAATCTTCCCAGCTCTGCAGATTTTGCTGTGAAGAGACAGAATCATTAGATCATTTGTTTTGGTTCTGTCCATTTGTAGCTTGTTTTTGGACACAGGTCCAGGAATGGCTAAAGGATTGCAATATTTACCTGGAGCTAACCTTGCAGATAGCATTACTGGGTGATCTGAAAAGTCATAGTCAATCGATCAATAATATAATAATACTTTTAGCAAAAATGTTTAATTCACAATCTGTAGAAGCAATGAGAATAGAAAGGTTCAGAACTTTTGTAAAACATCACAGTACGGTTGAAATATATATGGCAAATATAAATCCTATATGGATGGTGTTAAGATATAGATGGGAGGTATTGAATGGAGTTGAAGGATGGGACTAATAACAAATAACAACAAATAATAACAAGATAACTAATAATGTAAGCATACTGTGTCCATAATAAGTATATGGGTTGTATGTTGGGAGCTTTTGGGAAAGAGCACAGTTAGAAAGATATGGCATATAGAAGCAAACCGGATGGACATCATGAAAATGATTGGAGAGGTTGAGAGTAGAAGAAGTTCAGGAGCAAAAAATAATAAAAATAAAATAGAATTATTGTAAAATTGACTGTGTCTATAAGGTGTAGATAGTAAGTATAGGCTGGAAGTAGAGGCCTGGGCATTGTTGTTCACTAATTTACTCCAAGTAGGGAAAGGATGGCGGGGTTGAAAAGTAATAAAGGGGAGTGTATATATAAAAAACATGGGGGGTTGGAAGTGATGCAGACAATTACATTGATAGAAGTTACAATCTATCTGCAATATTAAGCTGATCTATCCCCCAAAAAAAAAAAAAAAAACAATGTTTCAGACTGATACTTTCAAGAACGAGGGAGCTACTTAACATTTAGTATGAAGTCACCCAGGTGTCCCTCACGAGTTTGCCCAAATGTACCCAAGTGGCTGAATTGGTAAATTGATACATGTTCAAGTACATAACTATAAAGAACATACAAAAATGCTATGGTAATAAAAAATACAAGTTTCCACACTCCAAGGAATGTCATACATGATGGATCATTAGCTTCCCTACATAAACAGTACTAACAGGAGAATGCTGATCCAATGCCTCCCAACACAGAAGTTAACTATTTAAGATAAGGGCCAAGTTAGCAGCCAACACTGATCTAATGTCAGAAGTGAACACACCACAAACCACACACAAAGTGAAAAAGTAATAATATATATATATATATTTACATTTTAGTAGATGCTCTTATCCAGAGCGACTTACAGTTAGCGCATACATTATTTTATCGAACCCACAACCCTGGCGTTGCAAACGCCATGCTCTACCAACTGAGCTACATCCCCTGCCGGCCATTCCCTCCCCTACCCTGGACGACATTATGTAGCTCCCTCATTCATATACCTTATGAAGCAACACGAACCTAGGCACAGACACATGCATACAAACACACACACGATAACATACGCACTATACACACACGTACACATAGATATTGTACTGTAGATATGTGGTAGTGATGGAGTAGGGGCCTTAGGGCACGCAGTGTGTTATGAATGCATTGTAATGTTTTTTTTAAATTGTATAAGCTGCCTTCATTTTGCTGGACCCCAGGAATGGGGATCCATAATAAATACAAATACAACGACGCCTCCTCCTGCTGTGCTCTTTTGGCCCTGAGGCACATTCATGTCAGCAGTTATGTATTTTGGCAGGTGAACACAACTGGTGGCAGGAGTAGAGGGGTGAAGATGAAGGGGGCTGTACTCTCCAGTCATGTCCAGCTGAGGTCCTGTTGGTGGAAGTGGCTCCACATCATCTTCTAGCACGCTTCTGGGCTGGCCTCTTCACACCTCTAGATGCCGGGCGGGGGAAGGTGTGGATCCAGAGACAGCAGCAGGGGTCAGACTGATATATATATATTTTTATCAGTAAGAATACTTTTACGGATGAGCACTGCACCAATACGTCAAATAAACAACACATATCTATAAACATGTATATTATATAGAGTAGGGGGAACACAATCACAGTGGTGAAGTGTGTGTACCAATGGTAAATAAGGCTGGTGAGGGGAGGACGGCTCGTAGTGGTGGCCGGGGTGAGTGGAATGAGGAGGACGCCTCGTAGTGGTGGCCGGGGTGAGTGGAATGAGGAGGACGCCTCGTAGTGGTGGCCGGGGTGAGTGGAATGAGGAGGACGGCTCGTAGTGGTGGCCGGGGTGAGTGGAATGAGGAGGACGCCTCGTAGTGGTGGCCGGGGTGAGTGGAATGAGGAGGACGGCTCGTAGTGGTGGCCGGGGTGAGTGGAATGGGGAGGACGGCTCGTAGTGGTGGCCGGGGTGAGTGGAATGGGGAGGACGGCTCGTAGTGGTGGCCGGGGTGGGGTGAGTGGAATGGGGAGGACGGCTCGTAGTGGTGGCCGGGGTGGGGTGAGTGGAATGAGGAGGACGCCTCGTAGTGGTGGCCGAGGTGGGGTGAGTGGAATGGGGAGGACGGCTCGTAGTGGTGGCCGGGGTGGGGTGAGTGGAATGAGGAGGACGCCTCGTAGTGGTGGCCGGGGTTGGGTGAGTGGAATGAGGAGGACGACTCGTAGTGGTGGCCGGGGTTGGGTGAGTGGGATGGGATGGGGAGGACGCCTCGTAGTGGTGGCCGGGGTGGGGTGAGTGGAATGGGAAGGACGGCTCGTAGTGGTGGCCGGGGTTGGGGTGAGTGGAATGGGGAGGACGCCTCGTAGTGGTGGCCGGGGTGGGGTGAGTGGAATGGGAAGGACGGCTCGTAGTGGTGGCCGGGGTTGGGTGAGTGGAATGGGGAGGACGGCTCGTAGTGGTGGCCGGGGTTGGGTGAGTGGAATGGGGAGGACGCCTCGTAGTGGTGGCCGGGGTGGGGTGAGTGGAATGGGGAGGACGGCTCGTAGTGGTGGCCGGGGTGAGGTGAGTGGGATGGGGAGGACGCCTCGTAGTGGTGGCCGGGGTGGGGTGAGTGGAATGGGGAGGACGCCTCGTAGTGGTGGCCGGGGTGAGGTGAGTGGGATGGGGAGGACGCCTCGTAGTGGTGGCCGGGGTGGGGTGAGTGGAATGGGAGGACGCCTCGTAGTGGTGGCCGGGGTGGGGTGAGTGGAATGGGGAGGATGCCTCGTAGTGGTGGCCGGGGTGGGGTGAGTGGGATGGGGAGGACGGCTCGTAGTGGTGGCCGGGGTGGGGTGAGTGGAATGGGGAGGACGCCTCGTAGTGGTGGCCGGGGTGGGGTGAGTGGGATGGGGAGGACGCCTCGTAGTGGTGGCCGGGGTGGGGTGAGTGGAATGGGGAGGACGCCTCGTAGTGGTGGCCGGGGTGGGGTGAGTGGGATGGGGAGGACGCCTCGTAGTGGTGGCCGGGGTGGGGTGAGTGGGATGGGGAGGACGGCTCGTAGTGGTGGCCGGGGTGGGGTGAGTGGGATGGTATCAAGCACATGGTTTTGTCTGTTTGTGTCCCAAAACTTTATGACACTGTAAAGGCTTTTGACTCTGTCAATCACCACATTCTTATTGGCAGACTAATTAGCCAAAACTTTTTGGAGTTAGTGCTACAGGATGCACATTTCTGTTTGAAAAAGTTAGCCTTTGCTTTCCTAACTGATTGTGTATTTTGGTTCCTGACTTCCCTGAAAAGTTGCATATCGCGGGGGCTGTTCGATGCTAATGCAGTACGCCACAATATGTTTTTGTGCTGGTCAAGGGCAGACAAGTCTGGGGTGAACCAGGGGCTATATCTGTTCTTAGTTCTGAATTTTTTGAATGGGGCATGCTTATTTAAGATGGAGAGGAAAGCATTTTTAAAGAACAACCAGGCATCCTCTACTGACGGAATGAGGTCAATATCCATCCAGGATACCCAGGTCAGGTCAATTAGAAAGGCTAAGACAACAGCAGGTAATGGCGATGAAAGTTTGAGCTGAGGCTAAACAGGATGGGGTACCGTATAAAGGAACAGTCCAGCAGGCATCAACTGTGTAGCTGAGTGATTATAAGGTCCAGTGAACAGCAATAAGTAAGTCCTGGAGCAGTTCAGTGGCTGCTACGCTACAGGCGAGCTGGAGGTACGGCTGTTGATTGCGTGTGCTAGCGGGCCGGGGCTAGCAGATGGATCTTCGTGGTCGTCGCAACGGGAAGCCTGTTGAAACCACATCAGACGATTACGTCAGCAGACCAGTCGTGATGGATCGGCAGGGCTCCGTGTCAACACCAGGAGGTCCCGTCCGGTTGACAGAGAGGTAGGATAGCCGGGAGATGGGCTTGGCTCGAGGCTAGCTCAAGGCTAACTGGGGTTAGCTTCAGGACAGTGGTGATTAGCCAACAATGACAACAGCCATTCGGTTGCAGCTAGCTAGTTGCAATGATCTGGTGTTAAGGTCCAGTGATTCAGTGATTCCGGCAGAAAAGCCGATATGCTCTGGCTTGATAGCGCGATGTGCAGACTGTGCAGACTGGCCGACAATTGTCCAGGCTACAGCTGGCTGGTAGGTAGTGCAGGCCACGGCCACAGACAATGGTGAAGACCGCTAACGGTGGCTAATAGAAAGTAGCTAGTTAGCTGGCTAGCTGGCTAGTTTCAGCCAGAGGTTCTGGATAAAAATGTATGAAGAAACAACAGAATCCGTTCCACATTGGGTGAGGCAGGTTGCAGGAAATTATATTTAGTTAAAGGATGGAAAGTGAGATTGAGAAATATATATGAAAAAGACAAAAAAACTAAAAACAGGCTATTTACATGAGGACACTACAGAAAACACGACCGCACTGCTATGCCATCTTGGAATCTGAGGTCCAGAGTTGAGTTTGATTGGTGTAGGCTAACTCAATTGAACGAAAGCAAGATAAATACGGACGGCAACTTGGTTACTGTAGGCTTATCTGTTTTATTTTAATCTCCATCATTTGGGGTGTGGGCCTACTTATTAAGTAGTGTGCTTCTTCCCTCTCCATTTAAATGTTTCAGTTTCTGTGATAATGTCTGGGAACTAGGACATTTTATATTTAATATGGGAGGAAAAACAAGAGCATGCTTTGCATATCCTTGACACCTACTCCACCGCCAAGGACGTTGTTGTTTTTGCACTGTATTTGCTTTGTTTTTTTCTAGCTGTTTGTTTCTCTGTCTTAAAGCGCTAATCAGCAGTTGAAAACAATAGCAAAACGTCCTCCTCACTGCTGTTTTGGTAAAAATTACAACGGACAATTTGTTCGTTCGACATGGTGGAATCTTTTTGTGTCTGTAATATTCATTAAGCGAGAAATGGCAGTGGAAACACCTTTATGCGCAACTATTCAAAATATCCCACCAGGATTTGTGATTTTTCCAACATAGGATTCTCACAATCCTGTAAGATTTTGTGTCACCTCTATCAGAATCCTATTGGAATCCTATTTACCTACTTTTTTCCAATGGCAATCAAAAGTAATCTGATTGGATCCTCTAGGTTTATGATAAATCTTGTAGCCCAATCAGAATGCTATTATAACTTTTTTCTAAATTGAACCCAATAAGTTATTTTTAGTTTGTTGTCATAAGTTCCAGTACAATACAACAACATAATTTGCAAAATGTTTATTGATCGGAAACAACAGTTCTATATTCATTTCTGTTTAATTCACCTTTAAGAAAACCTGTCCCTTTAAGAGTTACTGATGACGTCACAGCTAACGCAGGCTTGCGGTGTTAATTGACTGCCAAGTTCAGCTCGCCGCCTGAATCTGGTTTTCTAACGTTATTATTCTAACTGTTTTATCTATCCTTCACTGTGCGTGAATGCAATAACAGTGAGTACAGCATTTGTTTTGCTGACGAAATTCTCAATGTTTTCGTCATTGTGCAGCATTTTATGCACTCGGTTTTATGCTAGCTAAGAAACTAACGTAGTGGTAGCCACAGTTTGCCTATCAGCTGACAAGCTAGCTACTGTAGCTAGCTAAGTTGTAGCCGTAGTGGAAAATGATGCTGTCGCTGCATAACATTGACAATAACTTTTGATAAATAGCCCAATGTCAAAACACTATTTTGACGTGTCTAAATCAATAATCAATAAACAGTTTGTGATATATTGAAAACCTAAACATACAATGTACTAGTTACCGACACATACATGTGCCACTATAGTAATCATATTACTTGTATTTTTTGTTTTACGAGTGTAACAGGTCAAAGAATTACAGATTTTTGCAACCGTTCATTTTCTATTTTTTATTTTATTTTGTGAGTTGATTTCACCAAAATATTGTATTGTTCAGCATTTCGTGTAGTTTACAGATATTGGGAGAGTTAGTTGTGTAAGTGCGCCCTCTAGAGTGTTGGTTTGGTTATATGCGGAGGGGTGGCATGCTTTTCTCAGTCTGCATTGTACTCGACTGAGAGAGGTATGTGTTCACTTCGGCGTGATATAAACTTGATATACCTGTTAAAACTAAAACGTTTCAGTGCACATAGTAACTTGTATGTATATTATATGATGAGTGTACGTACATTTAATCAAGCTGTGTCGTGAATTTAGCTATTTTTGAGAGTTTGAGAAATTGCTAACTTAGCTAACCTCGTGTTTTGTTTAGCTGTAAGTTAACAATCGTCATTCTATCCTCTTGTGTTGAAGCCCACGTTGTTCTTTTTATGTTAGGCGGATTCTGGTCGAGGGTAGAGTTTTGAACATTTTCTCTCCTTGATGTTGAACAGGTATGTATTCCCTATATCAGGTTAAAAATATGTGTTCATTTAAAATGTTTTCATGTATTGATTAGTGTTTAATGGCACTGAAAAGCTCAAATGTGAAGGATTACATGTTGCTTCGTGCATATTACTGTATGTATTACCTATTTGAAAGATGGTTTATGTCATGTTGCACAGTATTAATGTAAAGGCTAAAAGCTCAGAGTTTTTGGCAGAGATAACATGCAATATGACACATACATAAGATATACACCAGATGCGATGTTTATTTTCCAATTATGTTGTATTTTATTCCTTGGATTTTTGAATGTGATTATATGCAGTCTGCATTGTACTCGACTGAGAGAGGCGGATTCTGGTCGAGGGTAGAGTTTTGAACATTTTCTCTCCTTGATGTTGAACAGATTGAGAGAGTTGTACACAATAAAGTGCCTTCAAGTACGCCAGTGTCTTGTCTTCAGTGCACCGGAACACAACGCAGTAGTCGGCAACGAGCAGACCGCGCCGGCTACACGAGCACCTTATGAACTGCAAATGCACCAAAAATCCTGTTGTTTTGACAAGTGGCAATTAATCACTCATTTTGAAAAGGGGCTGCCGATACGGGAAGGAAACAAATCTCTTACATTCTTATTTAACTTCAACGAATCACGACCCAGCATAGGATATCAACAGTGACAAGGGTTGGCTGTTATTTGAGTGATAGTTTGACTCTCAAATCCATGGATTGGTGTGAGGCCAGCGGCTTTTATCCCAGCCTGGTCTCATAGACTAGACATAACATAGTAAATAGACTAGACTAAATAGAACATAGTAAATGTATATCCGGGGCACGTAATTGGTATGAGATGTTAAGTTTGGTTACATAAGACAGATGGTTACTTAAGGCAAAAACGAAAGAAGGGTGGCCGTATAACACGAACGTCTAGCAACCCAAAGGTTGCGAGTTTGAATCTCATCATGGGACAACTTTTTTTTGCATTTTTAGCTAAATAGTAACTTTTCAACTACTTACTACTTTTTAGATACTTTGCAACTAATTAGCATGTCAGCTAACCCTTCCCCATAACATTAACCCTTTTGGCTAACCCTTCCCCTAACAATAACCCTTTTAGGATGTGTAATTACCCTCAGTTCGATGTGCCAAAACATGAGGTTGTGTAATGTAGTAACACATACTGTCCACGTACAGGAAATTTGAGCAAATAATCTAATATGTAGCTTTATTGGACAATCTCACAGCAATATATGGCACAGAAACCTGAACATTTACACTACCAGTCAAACGTTTGGACACACCTACACATTCAAGGGTTTTTCCTAATTTTTCATATTTTTTACATTGTAGAATAATAGTGAAGACATCAAAACAATGAAATATCACAACACTTTGACAAGAACTTTGAAAGTTTCTTCAAGTGCAGTCGCAAAAACCATCAAGCGCTATGATGAAATTGGCTCTCATGAGGACCGCCAAAGGAATGGAAGACCCAGAGTTATCTCTGCTGCAGAGGATAAGTTCATTAGAGTTACCAGCCTCAGAAATTGCAGCCTAAATAAATGCTTCACAGAGATCAAGTCACAGACACATCTCAACATCAGCTGTTCAGAGGGGACTGTGTGAATCAGGCCTTCATGGTCGAATTCCTGCAAAGAAACCAATACTAAAGCACACCAATAAGAAGAAGAGACCTGCTTGGGCCAAGAAACACAAGCAATGGATATTAGACCGGTGGAAATGTGTCCTTTGGTCTGGAGTCCAAATTGGAGATTTTTGGTTCCAACCACCAATTTTAGTGGGACTATCATTTTGTTTTTTAACAGGGCAATGACCCAAAACACCTCCTGGCTGTGTAAGGGCTATTTTACCAAGAAGGAGAGTGATGGAGTGCTGCATCAGACGACCTGGCGTCCACAATCTCCCGACATGAACCCAATTTACATGATTTGGGATGAGACGGATGGCAGAGTGAAGGAAAAGCAGCCAACAAGTGCTCAGCATATGTGGGAACTCCTTCAAGACTGTTGGAAAAGCATTCCAGGTGAAGCTGGTTGAGAGAATGCCATGCTGCACCTGTTTGTCACAGATAATATGCAGGCAACTCTCGCTCCTATACCCTCCCTATTACAGTTATTATTATGATCATCATTATAATAATAATAATAATAATAAGGAATGTCATTATCATTAGTAGGCTTAGTATAGCAGTCTTGTATAACCACCATCGAGCTGTAGGCCTAAGAGCTCGTCCTGTTTAGTCTTAAAACTGTAACTTACTTAGGCCTATATTTTAATATATAGGCTACTGTATCAGTCATTAATTCGTTCATGCCATCACACAGCATACGAGGCATTCATGCTTTGAAATGCAATCAAGCATTTTAGTTTTAAAATTAAATAACAAAGGGAGCTGTTGAATAATTAGCATAAACAATAAATAAACCGCAATTCACGAATGTATGCAACTGTTTTCAGTCTGCTGTAATAAAGGCTTTATATATATGTTTTGTTAGAACAGACTCTCTAGTACACTTATTTAGTTAGTGTTTACACTGTTCCAAATGGTCAGAAAAAAAATATTATAATCTAACAGAAACTGTTTCGCACACACAGGACTCAAGTAAAGCTTGCTCCAATACCCTCCTTTTTCTTGATCTCCAGTAGTTTCAACAACTGTGTCAAATGTCTTCCACAGATCTGACTTACATTTTCCCTCCTGAGCAACAAGTAAACATTCGCCCGTTTCAAGTTTCCTTTTCACGTCCTCCGCATCCATTCTTCTGTTGACATTACTGAGTTTGTTATAACCAATTTATTGATGTTGTTATGATAGGCTATAGGTCAGGCCCTATTGGTCACATGCATGCGATGATTACATGTTTCATGTAAAGAGCACAAGGGTTGAGGGAACAGGGAATGTTTTTCTTAAACAAATGAGGGATTTCGGTTAACAGGAGTTTTCAGTCAGAAACAAGTAAGAAACAAAATTGCTGAAATGATGTTGCAGCTTCAGCCAGTGCTGTGCTGCCTTTTCGCTACAGTAGGCTGTCATTTTTTTTAACACAGTGTGGCCATCGGGCTCTTGAGTCATTTGTGTTTCTTAATTATTTAATCAAACAGTGTGCTTAAATGTGGGATCATTTTGTGTCTGTAAAATGAATTATGCGAGAAATGGTGGGTTCTACCTGATAATGAATTGCACCCATCTGGTGTCCCAGGTCTAAATCAGTCCCTGATTAGATGGGAACAATGGAAATAAACTGGTTTCGAGGTCCAGATTTTGAGGGCTATAGTGTATACTATGGTAGGAATTTAGTTTTATTTTGCGGATTTTACCATAGTATTCACTGTAGTGTTTTTGCGGACAAAAAAAGTATATATTTACTGTAATATTTACTGTAGTATTTACTGTAATATTTACTGTAGTGTTCTTGCAGACATTACTGTAATATTTACTATAGTGGTTTTATTATCTTTGACATAGAAGTGGGGGGCTTTCTGCTTGAGGAAACCTACAGGAGAAGTATTAAAAGAGCACATTCTCCATAACCTGTAGGGAGGTAGGGACTTGGTTCTGAATGGATAGTTAATTGCTTCTGCTCTTTTCTATAACCTATAGGCAGTGTTGCCAGGTCCAGCTAAAATGTAGGTCCCAATGACCTCTGAAAAGAAAACCCGCCCACAAGGCCTGAAAACGAGCCCCCGAAAAGAAAAAATGGAAAAAAATATCCATGGAACCCTTTTTCCATAATGTTATCGAGCGAATTAAGAAGGCAAAGAAGCAAAATTCGGTTTTCCATCAAAATAATAATTCTTGCAAGTTTAAGAATGTGTCGCAAGAAAAAAGATAAAATCGCCCTTATTAATTTGTCCAGATAATTTTCTTTCAATGGATGTCGATTTACCTTGTTTTGACTGCTACGATTAAACAATAAGGCCCTAGGAGGTGTGGTATACGCCCAATATAACACAGCTAGTGGCTGTTCTTTGGACAGAGCCCTTAGCCGTGGTATATTTGCCATATACCACTAACCCCTGAGGAGCCATATTGTTATTATAAACTGGTTAACAATGTAATTAGAACAGTAAAAAGTGATTCTTTTTTGTCATACCCATGGTGTACGGTCTGATATACCACGGCTTTCAGCCAATCAGCATTCAGGGATCAAACCACCCAGTTTATCATTGTATTTATAAACTGGGTGGTTCGAGCCCTGAATGCTGATTGGCTGAAAGACGTGGTATATCAGACCGTATACCATGGGTATGACAAAGCATTTATTTTTACTGCTCTAATTACGTTGGTAACCAGTTTATAATAGCAATAGGGAACCACAGGGGTTTGTGATATATGGTCAATATACCACGGCTAAGGGCTGTATCCAGACACTCCGTGTTGCGTCGTGCTTAAGAACAGCCCTATTGGCAATATACCACACCCCCTCGGGCCTTATTGTTTAAATAAATCCCTTTTGTGCATAACTATAGATACATCCGACAGGAGAGTTAATGTGATGAAAGTTGGACAATGGATCTCAATCTCTGTGCAAGAAACACTTGGAGGAACGTAAAAAAAAAACAGAATGTTTGGCTATATTCTGGTAATTGTGCCGTTATTATGTGTCAGATGTTAAGACTACAAACTGTTATAAATGGCCTATTTGCGAGACTGACTTGTTATTTCAATATCATAGGCTACTGACTAAAATCTGGGTTCATAATTGCAATTCAACTTTGCCATGGTTTTCTGAGCTAGATGCAGGTATCCCATAGCCCCTGATAGACCTACATCTAATTTCAGGGAAAAGTGCACACTGAAACTGACATTAAATGTGGAGAATGATACATTCGCGATAGAGCTGTGACCATGATCACAATTGATAACTTCCTATTTAATGAACTAAACATGGCCATTAACAATTGCATAATAACACAAGGCTACAACAAAAAAACGGAGTTACAGGCTATTTATTACATTTGTTTGCCAGCCCCAGGTAGGCTACACAAGTGGCACAAATTCACTCTGGTGAAATCGTAATTTCAACCTATTTATTTAATCAAATGGTAGGCTACAGTAGCCTACAATGGCATATAAATAAATAGCCTACTTGATAGCCAACAGATGCAAATGCATCATTCTCCACATTTTAATGTCAGTTTCATTGTGGACTTTTTCCCCCATAACAGAAGCGGGCGAAGGAGTTCCATAACTTCAATTTCAAATTTCCACTCGCGCAGCACTCCTGACCCTAGAACAGAGCATAGGTAAACCCCTTCGCGTCATACGGTTTTCCATGAGAAAAGTCGACATTAGAATGCAGTTTTACTTTAAACCACCACTGACCGAATGTATCTAAAGAGCTTTAGTGGCGCCTAAAGTCATTCTCCAATGCTTTGTCGCTGTTATATCAGTTCTAGAGCGTTAATGATTTATGGAAAAAAGGGTGTCTCCATAATGACCAATCTAAATAGTCTACCTACAACTGGTAAAATGTTGTCACGATGTGCGTGATGATCTTTCTCGGTGACTCAGCTGCCTCTGCTGCACCACTCTCTCAACCAGTGCTCTCAACGCACTCACACCCCCTCCGGCACTCCCCACCACTCACTCACTAACAGCCTCCTCACTGCCTGATAGTCAGCAGCAGTAGGTCACAGTGATATATATATATATATAAGATAAATGCCATGGTGGCCGCGGTGTAATTTAGAAGTAGCCCAAAAACCCGCCACCAGTGACCAATACATTGTCAACCGCAACATCGTTTTCAAAGTAGCCCAATTTGTCGAAAAAAACGCGAACATGGCAACCCTGCCTATAGGGACCACAATATATGGTCTATACTTGGCATATACTGTAGATTTCTCACTTATGCGTAGCACAAATTGGGATATGGGGGAGGGGAATGGGCAGGGTATATGCAAATTGATTATATTGTGGTATTTACTATAGATAAATGTTTGACTGTTTTTGCGGACTGTAGTGTTTTTGCTGACATTTCTGCAGTATTTTCAACTGTTTACTATAGTATTCTACAGTATACTACAAAAGTATGTACTAAGTACTACACATGATCGAGGGATACTACAGTGTGTAGTATAGTATTATATAATATACTACAGTTTTCTACAGAATTCTATAGTAAGTACTGTAGTATTCTATGGTAAACGGTAGTATTTTTTTTAATGTCGGTAACAACACAACAACAGGCTTCAGAAGACGTAAAAGCACATACAGTTGTACTCACACACAGACGCTCATGGCATAAGCTAGCAGAGCGAGTTGGATGCGTCAGCCAAAAGGGATCTAGCTTGGGGCATTGGCTACTGGCTAAGGGGTTGTACTTTAGGCTGGGTAGGCATTAGATTTGTGTTAGAGAGACAGTGCCACTGTATTGCAAGAAAATGAACAAATACTACAGTTTACATTTTAAAAAACAAACATTTTTAGGCATTTAGCAGACGCTCTTATCCAGAGCGACTTACAGTTAGTGAGTGCATACATTTTCATACTGGTCCCCTGTGGGAATCTAACCCACAACCCTGGCGTTGCAAGCGCCTTGCTCTACCAACTGAGCTACACGTTTACTATAGATTACTGCAGTACTTCTATAGAATTCTGTATTATACTGTAAAATACTATGCTACACACTATAGTAGCCCTTGATTATGTGTAGTACTTACTGTAGAATGTTGTAGTACACTACTGGTCAAAAGTTTTAGAACACCTACTCATTCAAGGGTTTTTCTTTATTTTTACTATTTTCTACATTGTAGAATAATAGTAAAGACATCAAAACTATGAAATAACACATATGGAATCATGTAGTAACCAAAAAAGTGTTAAACAAATTCTTCAAAGTAGTCACGCTTTGCCTTGAACACAGCTTTGCACACTCTTGGCATTCTCTCAACCAGTTTCACCTGGAATGCTTTTCCAACAGTCTGGAAGGAGTTCCCACATATGCTGAGCACTTGTTGGCTGCTTTTCCTTCACTCATCCCAAACCATCTCAATTTGGTTGAGGTCGGGAGATTGTTGAGGCCAGGTCATCTGATGCAGCACTCAATCACTCTCCTTGGTAAAATAGCCCTTACACAGCCTGGAGGTGTGTTGGGTCATTGTCCTATTGAAAAACAAATGATAGTCCTTCTAAGCCCAAACCAGATGGGATGGCGTATCGCTGCAGAATTCTGTGGTAGCCATGCTAGTTAAGTGTGCCTTGAATTCTAAGTAAATTAGATAGTGTCACCAGCACAGCACCCCCACACCATAACACCTTCTCCTCCATGCTTTATGGTGGGAAATACACATGCGGAGATCATCTGTTCACCCCACACCACGTCTCACAAAGACACAGCGGTTGGAACCAATAATCACATTTGGATTCCAGACCAAAGGACACATTTCCACCATTCTAATGTCCATTGCTCGTGTTTCTTGGCCCAAGCAAGTCTCTTCTTATTATTGGTGTCCTTTATTAGTGGTTCCTTTGCAGCAATTCGACCATGAAGGCCTGATTCACACAGTCTCCTCTGAACAGTTGATGTGTCTGTTACTTGAACTCTGTGAAGCTTGTATTTGGGCTGCAATTCCCGAGGCTGGTAACTCTAATAAACTTATCCTCTGCAGCAGAGGTAACTATGGGTCTTCTATTCCTGTGGTAGTCCTCATGAGAGCCAGTTTCATCATATCGCTTGATGGTTTTTGCGACTGCACTTGAAACTTTCAAAGTTCTTGAAATTTTCCGGATTGACTGACCTTCATGTCTTTAAAGTAATGATGGACTGTCGTTTCTCTGCTTATTTGAGCTGTTCTTGCCATAATATGGACTTGGTCTTTTACCAAATAGGGCTATCTTCTGTATACCACCCCTACCTTGTCACAACACAACTAATTGGCTCAAATGCATTTAAGAAGGAAAGAAAGTCCACAAATTAACTTAAGAAGGCACACCTGTTAATTGAAATGCATTCCAGGTGACTACCTCATGAAGCTGGTTGAGAGAATGCCAAGAGTGTGCAAAGCTGTCATCAAGGCCAAGGGTGGCTATTTGAAGAATATAAAATATATAATATATTTTGATTTGTTTAACACTTATTTGGTTACATGATTCCATATGTGTTATTTCATAGTTTTGATGTCTTCACTATTATTCTACAATGTAGAAAATAGTAAAAATAAAGAAACTCTTGAATGAATAGGTGTTCTAAAACTTTTGACTGGTAGTGTACACTGTAGAATACTATAGTATTATCCATGGAAAAAACACTGTAGTAAATACTGCAGTAATGTCCGCAAAAACACTACACTTTTTAAACTATAGTAAATACTACTGTATTTAATTTGCATATACCCTGCCCATTCCCTTCCCACATATCACAATTTGTGCCACCCGTAAGTCAGAAACCTATATGCCAAATATAGACCATATAATGTGTTCTCTACACATATCCGTTCAGACCCAAGTCCTACCAACCTACAGGTTATGGAGAATGTTCTCTTTTAGTACTTCTCCTGTAGGTTTCCTCAAGAAGAAACCCTTCACTTTCATATCAAAGATAATAAAACAAAATCACTACAGTAAATACTACAGTAATGTCCGCAAAAACACTACAATAAATACTACAGTATACTACAATCCACAAAAACACTACAATAATTATAGTGTATATACAATGTTTTTTTTTTACTACAGTATTTATACTATAATTAACTGTAAATACTACAGCACACTACAGCACATGAAAAAATACTATAGTATATTTAAGCAATAAGGCCCGAGGGGGGGTGTGGTGTGTATATAGCCAAATACCACAGCTATGGGCTGTTCTTAGGCACGACGCAACGCCTGTGAATAAATCATCTGTGCCATGTTTGTTTTACGTCAGGGGTGGACCACTGATGATGTTCCTGATGATTCATTCGTAGTTCTCTGACAGACCAGAGAGAGAGACTTTAGGGTTAACAACAGACTCCATTTTGCTACATGGGCATGAAGAAAAGAACTCATCCTCTTCTGTCTTCCACATATATATATTTTGTTTGCTGTGATAATTCATGAGTATGCTATTGATCCTAGCGACTTCAGTTGTAAAATCCCAGGTTGTGTGAAAATTGGATTATATGAGGAGTAAATATTCTAGTGGACGACTTTGATGAAGGCTACAATGTATTCTGCGTTCTCAAGGTTCTCATAGACATCATAATAATATTTCTCAGAAAGACGTTTACATTCCACTAAGGATATTTGATTTCCCATTATAATGACCTGCCTAGGTTTTAATCTTTCTAAATAAGACAGGATTCTGGATATTAGAATGCATATTATATGCCTCTGTAGTGATTGGAATGAAATTCCAGTGGCAGTATATTTTGGGATGCTACTGCCCAGTGAAAAATATACCTGGTCTAAACTGACATCTGGTGGTGACAGTCATCATTACACCCATATTTGGGGCTGTGTATTCACATCAAATACAGGACGTGATGTTGACCCAGGCGTATATCTATCTGAAATGATTGAGGTGTGCGAAAGATGTAGCAGGACTTGAACCAGGAACCCTGTGGTACAGCTGCATGCAGGCCTGCTACACTATTCTCACGCCTATCAACCTGTGCACAAATCCCAATGTCTCCAACATAGGACAGGGAGACATGCAGGGATCCTAATGCTGCCACCAATGTAGCGATTGAAGGGAAATGCATTGGGTTGGTTTATAAAGAACAGTATGTTCCAGACCTTGCAGTGTCCATCCATTTTTGGATGAGAGAATGAAAGGGGACACATTTCACTCTGAAGGGGAGTTTGTTTGCTGTCAGTCTCTATTCATTCTCTCACTGTCATTCCTTGACTAAACTGAACAGAAATTACAACTTTCTTCTGGCATAAGATATGTTGTGACTCCCTAAAATGATAGCTCATGTTTCTACCGCAACTGTGATTTACTCTTTCCAAAAGAGTAAAGTGTAATTACACATCAAGTGGTCGAAGAGCATGGGCCACTTATTCTGAAGTGGGGCCAATGAAAGCTAACGCCACGAAGCAGGCTGTTAGAAACGCTTCCCCGCAATCTATATCTTTCAATTGCGCTTGACATCAAAGTGGGAGGAGTTTAAGGGACAGATTGTCGAGGCGAGAGCAGCAGTGTTTGAAATGAAGATGGAGGAGTGGGGGCCACCGAAGTAGACCGCGTCACTGTGGACACCCACGGTAGGATGGCTCGGGCCTGTGGGAAACTGACTGGCTGCTCCCCTGGAGTAGACCGTGTCACCGTGTACTCCCACGGCAGGATGGCTCGGGCCTGTGGGAAACTGACTGGCTGCTCCCCTGGCCTGAGACACTGTCAGTCAACTAGAGCAGCTGTCTCTCTCTCTACTCTGGGCATGGCCACCGTCCCATGGTGCTACCGCTAGTGACCACCAGGGGGCAGTATGGACATTTCTGGGTTGAAATTATTATTTTTTGAAATATGCGGACTGTTGGCTACAGCCTCTTTCTCTCTCTCTCTCTCTCTCCTCATGCAAGTCTCTCGGCTCTCTCTCGGCTTTCTCATTGTATGTAATGACACATTTTTCGCAATAAAAGCTGGGGGAGATTTTATCCACTCCTTCTGGACTAGAACAGAGTTCAATGTTTACCTAGAGGGGGGCACTAGTAATATTGGCTTCATCTCAACCAAGTACATTGCATCATTCTCCCTGCATAAATTGAACATCACATATCACCAGGCTTCTCTTCTAAGGAAGACAAATCAAACTGAAGACTGAACAGAATATTCCCTGACAAAGTACTTCCTGCCGCTGATCAAAGGATAAGACTTCACCCTCTATTCGGTCTCAATGACTTTACATTTAAATGCCTGCTGCCTGAACTTGAGTGTTCCCACTCGGCGGTATAGCAACACTGCAAATAATAACAGTTCAGTGAACTACTTTTCATATCTCTCTCTGTCTTTGTTAGCAGACGACCCGGTGAGAGCCAAGACGAAAGAGTATGTTATGTTCACAAAAAAACCTTGGGGACAAAGTTCAGGTTGGAATTTAGAATGTGATTCTGAATGGTTCAGTGGTTGTGACCCTTCCCGTTGCTAGCTGCTGGTGGCGTTAATACATGGTACTTCCTGGTGACTGAATGACTCCAAAATCCAAAGCTCGTCTTCGGTTTCTCGTCTTCAGTGTCATCCCATAAATGACTCACTTTAGTGGCTTTTCCACAAATCATTTGATTTCCTCACCTACAGAAGCCAGGTTTCCGTCCAACCATTTCGTACGGATGAATGATTCATTAATTACCTGACGTATAAATAAAGTCACGACCAGCAGGAAACAGGAAACAGGACATGTCGGTACAATTTCATAAATGTCGACATGCAATTTTGTTTGTTCGACATGGTGGGATCTTTTTGTGTAGGTAAATTAAAAAAATGTATTATGTGAGAAATTTCGGTAGAAACGCATTAATACCAAATATTGCTACAATAAAAAAAATATATCGAAGTGAACTTGGAGTCACGCGATGATATGGTGTGTTGTCCTCCCACTACGACTCAGGAAGGATGCATTTTATTAGGCTACAGATGAAATAAGTTATGATGAACTTCACAGGGTGGTGAAAGTGCACGGTGATAAGCTTGATGCTCCTTTCCAATAAATATCGAGGGTCTTATTCTGGTGACATGATGATCAATGCTTGACTGCCCTTGGACAAGTAAAAATAGTCTTGCTCTTATCTATAATAAGATCATCATGTAGGCTAGCCTTCCTGCACTGTATCTGCGAGCTGTTGGCTAGCCAAGCCATAAGACTCCTGAACATCTAATCAAATGGCTATCCAGACTATTTGCATTACACTGCTGCTACTCTGTTTATTATCCATGCATAGTCACTTTAATAACTCTACCCACATGTATATATTACCTCAACTAACCGGTGCCCCCTGCACATTGACTCGGTACCGGTACCCCCCTGTATATAGCCTCGCTATTGTTATTTTTACTGCTGCTCTTTAATTATTTGTTAATTTTATTTCTTATTATTTTACGTTGTATTTTTCAGTGATTTATTTTGTTGTTGTTGGTATTCTTTCTTAAAACTGCATTGTTGGTTAAGGGCTTGTATGTAAGCATTTCACTGTAAGGTCTATACCTGTTGTATTCGGCGCATTTGATTTGACACTTAAGGACGACCACCATACCAGCTAATGAAGGGCCTTCCTCCTCTTCAGAGTTAGTAGCGTGGATCTTGTCGTCTACCCAAGCTCCAGCAATGCCTGAGAACAGTAGTAGAACTCAGCTGAAGCCTTTTGTGTATCGACTACTGCAAAGCCTGTGTTTCTCCTCGGCAGCCATCGTGCATTCTAATCGCCCCACTTTGCTGCGTTGCGTTCCCGCACTCCCGCGCTCCTCCACACCTGCTACTTCCACCGTCGTCACGGCACTGTACCCCGCCACGAGGCAGACGGTTACGTTTTAATTGTCACACATGACCTCGGGACAGAGGCACGCAGCTTATCTGGCAGTCATGTGCGATGTAAATAAGAAAAGTAAAGTAGGCCTAGTCTGTTTTGGGAAACTGTGCATGGGGCTAAGATGTGCTACTGAAATTGTATATGGTTATATTATGTAAGAACAATGGTGCAACACTAATCCCCCCCCAAAAAAATATGTGGACACACCTTCAAATTAGTGGATTCGACTATCTCAGCCACACCCGTTGCTGACAGGTCTATAAAATCGAGCACACAGCCATGCAATCTCCATAGACAAACAAAAAGACAGTTCGCTGCCCCGGTCAACTGTAAGTGCTGTTATTGTGAAGTGGAAATGTCTCGGAGCAACAACTTCTCAGCCACGAAGAGGTAGGCCACACAAGATCACAGAACGGGACCACCGAGTGCTGAAGCGCTTGGCGCGTAAAAATCGTCTGTCCTCATTTGCAACACTCACTTCTGAGTTCCAAACTGCCTCTGGAAGCAACATCAAGCCAAGAACTGTTTGTTGGGAGCTTCATGAAATGGGTTTCCATGGACGAGCAGCCTAAGATCACCATGTGCAATGCCAAGCGTCGGCTGGAGTGGTGTAAAGCTCACCGCCATTGGACTCTGGAGCGATGAATCACGCTTCACCATCTGGCAGTCCGACTGAGGAATCTGGGTTTGGCGGATGCCAGGAGAACGCTACCTACCTGACTGCATAGTGCCAACTGTAAAGTTTGGTGGAGAAGGAATAATGGTCTGGGGCTGTTTTTCGTGGTTCGGGCTCCTTAGTTCCTGGAGGGAAATCTTAACACTACAGCACACAATTACATTATAGATGATTCTGTGCTTCCAACTTTGTGGCAATAGTTTGGGGAAAGCACTTTCCTGTTTCAGCATGACATTGTCCCCGTGCACAAAGCGAAGTCCATAGAGAAATGGTTTATCGAGATCGGTATGGGAGAACTTGACTGGCCTGTACAGAGCCCTGACCTCAACCCCATCAAACACCTTTGGGATGAATTGGAACACCGAATGCGAGCCAGGCCTAATCGCCCAACATCAGTGCCCAACCTCACTAATGCTCTTGTGGCTGAATGGAAGCAAGTCCCCGCAGCAATGTTCCAACATCTAGTGGAAAGCCTTCCCAGAAGAGTGGAGAGTGTTATAGCATCAAAGGGGGGACCAACTCCATGTTGATGGCCATGATTTTGGAATGAAATGTTCGACGAGCAGGTGTCCACATACTTTTGGCCACGTTGTGTCTCTACAGAAAAACAGGACGAGCTCTTAGGCCTACAGCTCGATGGTGGTTATACAAGGCTGCTATACTAAGCCTACTAATGATAATGACATGACTTATTATTATAATAATGATGATCATAATAAGAATACTAATAACGATAATGAGATCATGGAAAAAGGAGGGTTATTATTATAAATATAATTTTTCAGATAATTTGGAACAGTGTAACCCCTAAGTAAATTATAATACCAGAGTTCTAAAGAAAAAAAAAAAAAAAAAAGGTGTAAAGCCTTTATTTAAGCAAAGATTAAAAAGAGCTGGATTTGTGAAATTTTTGTTGCGTGAAGCTTGGTGCTCACGGAATCAGTAGGCAAATTTTTTTTTTAAACACTCACAGGCAACAGAAGCAGTATCTGGTCTTAATACCGTAACTTACTTAGGCCTATATTTCAATACTTATATAAGTTTAAGTACTGTATCAATCAAGCATTCATTTGTTCATGTCATCGCATATGAGTCATTTATGATTAGAAATGCAATCAAGCATTTTAGTTTTAAAATAAAATAACAAAGCGAACCTTGAATAATTATTGTAAATAATAAATAAACAATTTCCATTTCGGAAATTGCAATCAAAAATTAATGTGACTGCTTTTAGTCTTTGCTGTAATAAAGACATTACAAAAAAAAACCCCGAAAACATTACAACAGACTCTCTGGAATGCTTATAATTTATTTTGTGTTTACATTGTTCCAAACGGTCTGAAAAATAGGTCAGGCCCTATTGGTCACGTGCATGTGATGCATACATGTGTCATGTAAAGGGAGCAAGGGTTGAGGGAATAGGGAATATTTTTCCTAAACAAATGAGGGAACTCGGTAATAGAACTTTCAAGTCAGAAATGCCTGTAATTACTGTATGTTGCATCTTCAGCGAGATGAACACTGTTGATGTTCTGTGGTGGTCGCTGCAGCGCGGAGGAGAGGGAGACAACGATGCTAGTCAGTCACTCGCTGTCATTTTTTTTAACACAGTGCAGCAAGTCTGAGCCAGGCCCGGCACAATCAAATCAATTGCGGTTGGACTCCCTCTAGTTATTTGTGTGTCTTTAATTATTTCATCAAACAGTTAGCTTAAAGCATCAGACAAGCTCAGTGCATATAGTTGATTGGATTAAAACGCATAGGATGGGTCTATATATGGAAAAATACGTTTAAAAATTTAGACTAATCGATTGGTCGAGAGAACAGACTACTCTCGGTCGATTATATACATATATTTATATTCCGGACTCTGACATTGCTTTGTCTGATATTTTTTAATTTATTTATTTTCAAATTTTTTGATTATGTGTATTGTTTTGTATTGCTGCTCTGTTGGAGCTAGAAACATAAGCATTTCACTGTACCTGCGATAACATCTGCAAATCTGTGTACACGACTAATAAACTTTGATTTGATTTAGTTAGGCAAATGAGAATGGGGGCTGTAAAAAAAAAAAAAGCTTAAGATGGTTGAAAAACAAACTATTCATAGCCTGCACAGGCATCCTCGATGAGAGGTTGGTTCAGTCCTCTGTGGTTTGTTATTCTGTCTCAGTTTTGTAATGAGTCATTCATGGTTGATAGAACAGGTTGTTGTAGCCTTCCCCACCTCTTCAATGTTGATGTATTTCACTCTTAATTAATTTAAGGTCTATCTGGGCTCTCGCTAGGTTTCGAATGAACAAAATGGCATAGAGCACTGGAGTGAGGGGAAAGAAACGCTGGAGTGCTGGTTGCCGCAATTGGTTCATACGTGATAATAATATTGATAATATATTATAATGTTACAGTAGATAATCCTCCCGAGTGGCGCAGTGGTCTAAGACACTGCATTGCAGTGCTAGCTGTGCCACTAGAGATCCTGGTTCGAATCCAGGCTCTGTCGTAGCTGGCCGCGACCGGGAGACCCATGGGGCGGCGCACAATTGGCCCAGGGTAGGGGAGGGAATGGCTGGCAGGGATGTTGCTCAGTTGGTAGAGCATGGTGTTTGCAACGCCAGGGTTCGATTCCCATGGGGGGCCAGTATGAAAAAATATTAAAAATAATGTATGCACTCACTATCTGTAAGTCGCTCTGGATAAGAGCGTCTGTTAAATGACTAAAATGTAAATGTAAAATAATCAGTTTGGATCATAACAGTGACTTCTAATTGACTGTTGGTGTTCATTGAGAGTCTTAATTTGCGACGTCTCCTTGGATCTATAAGAGTGCAGGGCCTCAATATCATGACATCTCGAGGGGTGCAGTAAGAGATGAGAAATTGTCATTATATCAGCTTCTTTTGATTTTAAATCAGATTTCTTCTGATGGATTCAATTCTCATCACTGAGAGTCTCAGCATAGCTTTTCCTATTCCACTACACCCTTCTTTAGCTCGTTCTGAACCAGAAGAAGAATAATAATAATAATTGTGTTAAGCTCTTGCATTCATAAGGTATGTGATTTCCCGTAGACCTGGACTGTGAATGGCTAATGAACACAGTGTGGAGTTGAGCTGACTAAATGAGCCTTGGGTGGCCAAATGCGGCAGCTTTGTGTTTTTTTAATTTTTTTGGTCAAAGTCACCCACATCAGGAACCCGACTGTCCCCTACACCCATTCATCTCAGCTCTCAACCCCAGTCACTATTACTCACCATGGGTGATACAGGAAAACGCAGAGATAATGGTAAGTGTTCTAATTGTATCTCTATTGGACAGAGCTGGATCCTGTATT
Source organism: Coregonus clupeaformis (assembly GCF_020615455.1). Classification (NCBI taxonomy): domain Eukaryota; kingdom Metazoa; phylum Chordata; class Actinopteri; order Salmoniformes; family Salmonidae; genus Coregonus; species Coregonus clupeaformis. The sequence continues at coordinate 7,383,363 of NC_059225.1, read as the reverse complement.
TATATAGAGTCTGATGTTACAGGAAAAGCTGAGGGATAATTAGTGTTGTGGCAAAGTTCAGCTACTGTTGGTTCATGTCCACTTACTGTGAGGCCCGACACCTTGGCACAGTGACTGAGAGGAATTGTAGAGGACCGTACAGATGTAGGATATTTTTTTTGATTACCCTGTTGTAGGAGAACTGTTTTAACTTGTAGTGTATTTTAAGGTTTAAAATAGGCTTCTGAAGTTTAATTTTCCCTACGAAAAAATCTATCAACCCCTAAAAAAAATGTCCATTTAATTATAATCCACATAATTCACATTTCCTGTTTCCGCAAGGACTATTTCCTGCTGTAGCAAGTTAACATCCTACATCTGTATTTGTCATCTCACACTTCAGTAGAGGCGAACAATGAAAGGTGTTCTGTGGACTTGACATCAGGAGTATATCAAAGAGCTGTGGGCCGCTGCTTTAAAGGTGCAGACACACAGGTCATGCATAAAGGCAAGCACATTTTATGCACACACACATCCATCACTCATGTGCCATCTCTCTCTCTCACACACACACATCCATCACTCATGTGCCATGTCTATCTCTCTATCTTTCTCTCTCAATTCAATTTCAATTTAAAGGGCTTTTCTCTCTTTGTCTCTCTGCCCCACTCTCTCTCTCTCACACAGCCATCACTCATGTGCCATCTCTCTCTCACACACACACAGCCATCACTCATGTGCCATCTCTATCGCTCACACACACACTATCACAATGGAAACATGCCCCCCACTCCCATATCCCCTCCCTCCTCTCTCATCTCAGGGTGAGTGAGCACGTCCCTCCGTGAAGGAATCATTTCACACTCCCGCATTAGAATAATTTGTTTGGCATGGAGATCACATAGGCAAGGGGCATGAACCCTACAACCTGTTTGATCATCATTAGAGACACTGGGGGGAGGGGGCTCTGTCTTCAGAACACGCCGGGGAGGGGGCTCTGTCTTCAGAACACACCGGGGAGGGGGCTCTGTCTTCAGAACACACCGGGGAGGGGGCTCTGTCTTCAGAACACACCGGGGAGGGGGCTCTTTCTTCAGACCACACCGGCCAGAGCCGGCTGTACATCATTTCAGTTGCAAACGCTGAAGTGTGCAGATTCTCCAGTGTGGATCTGTTGGCGGGCCAAGCCCGGAGACCACCACAGGAGGTTTATGATGCTGACAGATACTCCAACACAAGTGTGGGGAAGTCTTTAAAAAGCTCTGCCCAGGGACTCCACCTGATAAATGACTAGCCCTCTCTCTCTCTACCTCTTCCCACTCCTCTCTTGGACATACATATTGTTCCCTAGCACTGGAACTCGTATCCCAATTGTTCCCTAGTGCTGTAACTCATATCTCCATAACTGAGAGGAGAGGACCTGAAGGTGGTGAAGGAGAAGCCTCACACTAAGTAATTACTGTATTACTGAGAGGACCTGAAGGTGGTGAAGGAGAAGCCTTACACTAAGTAATTACTGTATTACTGAGGAGAGGACCTGAAGGTGGTGAAGGAGAACCCTGACAGTAGCTTCATGTTATCTGTTCAGTCAAAACAATAAAAGGAAACGGTTCCCAAGCTGAGCTGCTCCCATCATCCTGCTGAGCTTCTCCCCATCATCCTGCTGAGCTGTTCCCATCATCCTGCTGAGCTGCTCCCATCATCCTGCTGAGCTGCTCCCATCATCCTGCTGAGCTGCTCCCATCATCCTGCTGAGCTGCTCCCATCATCCTGCTGAGCTGTTCCCATCATCCTGCTGAGCTGCTCCCATCATCCTGCTGAGCTGCTCCCCATCATCCTGCTGAGCTGCTCCCCATCATCCTGCTGAGCTGTTCCCATCATCCTGCTGAGCTGTTCCCATCATCCTGCTGAGCTGCTCCCATCATCCTGCTGAGCTGCTCCCATCATCCTGCTGAGCTGTTCCCATCATCCTGCTGAGCTGTTCCCATCATCCTGCTGAGCTGCTCCCATCATCCTGCTGAGCTGCTCCCATCATCCTGCTGAGCTGTTCCCATCATCCTGCTGAGCTGTTCCCATCATCCTGCTGAGCTGCTCCCATCATCCTGCTGAGCTGCTCCCCATCATCCTGCTGAGCTGTTCCCATCATCCTGCTGAGCTGCTCCCATCATCCTGCTGAGCTGCTCCCATCATCCTGCTGAGCTGCTCCCATCATCCTGCTGAGCTGTTCCCATCATCCTGCTGAGCTGCTCCCATCATCCTGCTGAGCTTCTCCACATCATCCTGCTGAGCTGCTCCCCATCATCCTGCTGAGCTGCTCCCCATCATCCTGCTGAGCTGCTCCCAACATCCTGCTGAGCTGCTCCCATTATCCTGCTGAGCTGTTCCCATCATCCTGCTGAGCTGCTCCCATCATCCTGCATAGCTTCCCCCCATCATCCTTCCGAGTGGCGCAGTGGTCTAAGGCACTGCATCGCAGTGCTAGCTGTGCCACTAGAGATCCTGGTTCGAGTCCAGGCTCTGTCCCAGCCAGCCGCGACCGGGAGACCCATGGGCGGCGCACAATTGGCCCAGCGTCGTCCAAGGTAGGGGAGGGTTTGGCCGGCAGGGATGTGGGTTTGTTTCCCACGGGGGGCCAGTATGGAAAAAAACACAACTAAAAAAACACGTATGCATTCACTAACTGTAAGTCGCTCTGGATAAGAGCGTCTGCTAAATGACTAAAAATGTAAAAAATGTAAATCCTGCAGAGCTTCTCCCCATCATCCTTTAATTGTACCATATTTTAACTGACACTTCAATTTTGGGGGATGTCACACGTAACTATGTGTGCCAGGTGGGGATAATTGTGGTTTTACAGTATGTCATCTTTTAAACTGCAGGTTGAAATAATTCATCATCTAGCAACGCTAGATGTAATCGTCAGGTGGTTCCAGTTCCTTCTCTTTATAAAGGGAGTCATACTTCAAATCAAATTTTATTTGCCACATGCGCCGAATACAACAGGTGTAGACCTTACAGTGAAATTCTTACTTACAAGCCCTTAACCAACAATGCAGTTTTAAGAAAAAATTATGTTGAGTAAAAAATAGATCAGTAAAACATTTAAAAAAGCAAATAGTCTGGGTAGCCATGATTAGCTGTTCAGGAGTCATATGGCTTGGGGGTAGAAGCTGTTAAGAAGCGTTTTGGACCTAGACTTGGCACTCCAGTACCGCTTGCCGTGTGGTAGCAGAGAGAACAGTCTATGACTAGGGTGGCTGGAGTCGTTGACAATTTTTTGGGCCTTCCTCTGACACGGCCTGGTATAGCGGTCCTGGATGGCAGGTAGCTTGGCCCCAGTGATGTACTGGGCCGTACTCACTACCCTCTGTAGTGCCTTGCGGTCGGAGGCCGAGCAGTTGCCATACCAGGCAGTGATGCAACCAGTTAGGATGCTCTCGATGGTGCAGCTGTATAACTTTTTGAGGATCTGAGGACCCACGCCAAATCTTTTCAGTCTCCTGAGTGGGAATAGGCTTTGTCGTGCCCTCTTCACGACTGTCTTGGTGTGTTTGGACCATGATAGTTTGTTGGTGATGTGGACACCAAGGAACTTGAAGCTCTCAACCTGTTCCACTACAGACCCTTCGATGACAATGGGGGCGTGCTCAGTCCTCTTTTTTTTTTCCTGTAGTCCACAATCATCTCCTTTGTCTTGATCACATTGAGGGTGGGCTTGTTACACGGCCAGGTCTCTGACGACCTCCCTATAGGCTGTCTCCTCGTTGTGTCCTGTTGTGTCGTCGGCAAACTTAATGATGGTGTTGGAGTTATGCCTGGCCATGCAGTCATGGGTGAACAGGGAGTACAGGAGGGGACTGAGCACGCACCCCTGAGGGGCCCCCATGTTGAGGATCAGCGTGGCAGGTGTGTTGTTACCTACCCTTACCACCTGGGGTCAGGAAGTCCAGGATCCAGTTGCAGAGGGAGATGTTTAGTCCCAGGGTCCTTACCTTAGTGATGAACTTTGAGGGCACTATGGTGTTGAACGCTGAGCTGTTGTGAATGAATAGTATTCTCACGTAGATGTTCCTCTTGTCCAAGTGGGAAAGGGCAGTGTGAAGTGCAATAGAGATTGCATCATCTGTGGATCTATTGGGGCGGTATTCAAATTGGAGTGGGTCTAGGGTTTCTGGGATAATGGTGTTGAAGTGAGCCGTGACCAGCCTTTCAAAGCACTTCATAGCTACAGACGTGAGTGCTATGGGTCAGTAGTCATTTAGGCAGGTTATCTTTGTGTTCTTGGGCACGGGGACTATGGTGGTCTGCTTGAAACATGTTGGTATTACAGACTCAGTCAGCGAGAGGTTGAAAATGTCAGTGAAGACACTGTTTGTCAGCGCATGCTCGGTGTACGCGTCCTGGTAATCCGTCTGGCCCTGCGGACTTGCGAATGTTGACCTGCTTAAAAGTCTTACATCTGCTACGGAGAGCGTGATCGCATAGTCATCTGCAACAGCTGATGCTCTCATGCATGCATACATACGGTCACTGTGGGGACGACATCATCAATGCACTTATTGATGAAGCCAGTGACTGATGTGGTGTACTCCTCAATGCTGTCTGAAGAATCCCGGGAACATGTTCCAGTCTGTGCTAGCAAAACAGTCCTGTAGCTTATCATCTGCGTCATCTGACCACTTTTTTATTAACCGAGTCACTGGTGCTTTCTGCTTTAGTTTTTGCTTATAAGCAGGAATCAGGAGGATAGAGTTATGGTCAGATTTGCCAAATGGAGGGCGATGGAGCGCTTTGTATGCGTCTCTGTGTGTGGAGTAAAGGTGGTCTAGAGTTTTTTTTTTTTTTCCTCTGGTTGCACATTTAACATGCTGGTAGAAATGAGGTAGAACGGATTTAAGTTTCCATGCATTAAAGTCCCCGGCCACGAGGAGAGCTGCCTCTGGATGAGCGTTTTCCTGTTTGCTTATGGCCTTATACAGCTCATTGAGTGCGGTCTTAGTGCCAATATCGGTTTGTGATGTTAAATAGACAGCTACAAAAAATATAGATAAACTCTCTTGGTAAACAGTGTGGTCTACAGCTTATCATGATATACTCTACATCAGGCGAGCAAAACCTCGAGACTTCCTTAATATTTGATTTCATGCACCAGCTGTTGTTTACAAATATACACAGAACGCCACCGCTTGTCTTACCGGAGTCAGCTGTTCTATCCTGCCGATGTAGTGTATATCCCGCCAGCTGTATGTTATCCATGTCGTTGTTTAGCCACGACTCGGTGAAACATAAGATATTACAGTTTTTAATATCCCGTTGGTAGGATATCCGTGATCTTAGGTCGTCTATTTTGTTTTCCAATGATTGTACATTGGCTAATAGGACTCATGGTAGAGGCAGATTACTCGCTCGCCATTGGATCCTTACAATGCACCCCGACCTAAGTCCCTTTAAGTCCCTAAGTCTTTTTCTCATGTGAATGACGGGGATTTGGGCCTTGTCGGGTGTCTGTAGGATATCCTTCGCGTCTGACTCGTTGAAGAAAAAATCTTCGTCCAATACGAGGTGAGTAATCGCTGTCCTGATATCCAGAAGCTCTTTTTGGTCATAACAGATGGTGGCAGAAACATTATGTACAGAATAAATTACAAATAACGCCAACAAACACACATAATAGTAGAATTGGTTAGAGGGCTGTAAAACGGCAGCCATCTTCTACGGACCTACAGGGGCGCAGCCAAGGGCCTATGCCCTCCCAGGCCCACCCCAGCCAATCAGAAAGAGTTTTTCCCTACAAAAGGGCTTTATTACAGACAGAAATACTCCTCAGTTTAATCAGCTGTCCAGGTGGCTGATCTCAGAAGATCCTGCAGGTGAAGAAGCCAGATGTGTAGGTCCTGGGCTGGCGTGTTTACACGTGGTCTGTGGTTGTGAGGCCGGTTGGACGTACTGCCAAATTCTCTAAAACAATGTTTGAGGCGGCTTATGGTAGAGAAATCAACATGGTAGAGAAATCTTCTGGCAACCGCTCTGGTGGACATTCCTGCAGTCAGCATGCCAATTGCACGCTCCCTCAAAACATGAGACATCTGTGGCATTGTGTTGTGTGACCAAACTGCACATTTTTAGAGTGGCCTTTTTATTGTCCCCAGCACAAGGTGCACCTGTGTAATGATCATGCTGTTTAATCAGCTTCTTGATATGCCACACCTGTCAGGTGGATGGATTATCTTGGCAGAAACATTATGTACAGAATAAATGACAAATAACACACATAATAGCACAATTGGTTAGGGGGCCGTAAAACGGCAGCCATCTTCTCTGGACCTACCCACTGGGGAGCCAGGTCCAGCCAATCAGGAAAGGGCTTTAGGGGGCCGTAAAACGGCAGCCGTCTCGTCTTCTTACTCTTTCTTATCAACTGTGTTTGTTTCATAATATTGTCACAATGTAGTGTCCTATAACACCATAATTGTAATTGAGACGGTGCATTGGCTCTGTTCAAATTCAAACATGCACTGCCTGTTATATTAAATACTAATGTAGGCCTGTGTGTATATCAATTTGCAGTCCAGCTGTCATATATAAAGTTTAAGACCACGTTGAACTACTTGAGTGTTCAATTTACAAAACCCTAATCAGCAAATGAGCAAAAGCATGGTTACCAGGTTTTGTGATCTGCATTTTTCTTTGTTAGGACTGAAGAGAGAGGTGATTTTAAAAAGCCCTTAGTGTGCTCTAATGTTAATAAAATTATCCACGTAGGCAGAAAGAGAACAGGCTCTAACATCTTGTCAGTGGAAACACACGATCATCTGCCAAGCTAATAGACCTCCTCCCATCAGACATGATGGTTGGAGTCTGTCTCGGTGTTAGGCCATCAGCCCTCTGGTTAATGAGGGGAAAAGGCCCACCAGTAGGACAAAAGCCCATCAGTCGGGCCCGCCTGCCTGACCACAGAATGGATGAACGCCGTCTAGTCACCACCCGCCAACCCCGCCCACCTGCCCCCCCCCTCGCCGACATCCCGGCCAATCACGGTAGCCATCATTCACACCCGACGCAGAGGGGCGTCCTAATTAGGTAATTTCCCTCCTGCACCGCGGTCGCTGCCCGCCTCGGTCTCTGATCTACCCACTTGAGATAAATCAAAGAGAGAACTCCTAACCCTGGTTTCATCCTATGGGGTGCATGATAATACTGAAGAGGAGGGTATGGGAGGTAAAAATTAATATTAGCTCCTTTTCAGTCCTGTCTCCCAGCTATGTAACGGGCCCTGGAGGCATCAATAAACTCTATTTCAGTGATAATTTTTTTTTTTAAATGCTGTTATGATGTATGCAGTTTTTATGGTCCGTTCATTCCCGGGGAAACAATTGTATCCCAGCAATAATCAATCTATATGAGAAAACTTTATGAGTATGGACAACTCATTTGCAAATGGTAATACCAACCTGAAGTAAAATGATGCGTCAAAGTGTATAATTTATCACGTCGGGACATTTCACTGCTGGTAGAATATTGATCGCAGTTTTATGATGATTTAATTCCACTACAGTAGGAGGCGGCATGGACACTTTATAAATAATTGGAACATGGCCCTGGTGGGGCAGAGAGGTACAACTAACTGTTTTAAAGATTCATTATTAGAGCAGATGGAGTCGAAAACACCGACCATCAGAGACCATGGGCCTCATCTCACCTTTTCTATTATATCATGTGAAGCACAAGATACACCATCTATAGGTGGTAAAAAAAAAAAAAATGTTTTACTGACTTGCACTAAACCTTGATCTGACATAGGCTACAATACAGTGAGGGGGGAACAGTATTTGATCCCCTGCTGATTTTGTACGTTTGCCCACTGACAAAGACATGATCAGTCAAAAATTTTAATGGTAGGTTTATTTTGAACAGTGAGAGACAGAATAACAACAACAAAAATCCAGAAAAACGCACGTCAAAAATGTTATAAATTGATTTGCATTTTAATGAGGGAAATAAGTATTTCACCCCTCTGCAAAACATGACTTAGTACTTGGTGGCAAAAACCTTGTTGGCAATCACAGAGGTCAGACGTTTCTTGTAGTTGGCCACCAGGTTTGCGCACATCTCAGGAGGGATTTTGTCCCACTCCTCTTTGCAGATCTTCTCCAAGTCACTAAGGTTTCGAGGCTGACGTTTGGCAACTCAAACCTTCAGCTCCCTCCACAGATCTTCAATGGGATTAAGGTCTGGAGACTGGCTAGGTGGAATACCCATCCACGACCCATTTTCAATGCCCTGGCTGAGGGAAGGAGGTTCAAATCAGTGTCAGTGGGCAAATGTTCAAAATCAGCAGGGGATCAAATACTTTTTTCCCTCACTGTAGGTAGATGAGAATTTTGTTTGCGACGTCTATACACAGTGGAGGAGATCTTTGTGGGCTGTACTCAGCCTTGTCTCAGGGTAGTAGGTTGGTGGTCTGTTGATATCCCTCTGTTGGTGTGGGGGCAGTGCTTTGGCAAAGTAGGTGGGGTTATATCCTGCCTGGTTGGCCCTGTCCAGGGGTATCGTCGGACGGGTCCACAGTGAATTTAAGTATGCTCCCTCTAATTATCTCTCTCTCCCTCTCTCCCTCCCCTACCGGAGGACCTGAGCCCTAGGACCATGCCTCAGGACTACCTGGCCTGATGACTCCTTGCTGTCCCCAGTCCACCTGGTCGTGCTGCTGCTCCAGGTTCAACTGTTCTGCCTGCGGCTATGGAACCCTGACCTGTTCACCGGACGTGGTACCTTGTCCCAGACCTGCTGTTTTCAACTCTCTCTCTCTCTACCGCACCTGTTATTTCAACCTCTAAATGCCCGGCTATGACAAGCCAAGTGACATTTACTCCTGATGTGCTGACCTGTTGCAACCTCTATAACCACTGTGATTATTATTTGACCCTGATGGTCATCTATGAACGTTTGAACATCTTGGAGAAAAATCTGGCCTTAATGGCCATGTACTGTTATAATCTCCACCCAGCACAGCCAGAATGGGGACTGGCCACCCCTCAGAGCCTGGTTCCTCACTAGGTTTCTTCCTAGGTTTCTGCCTTTCTAGAGAGTTTTTCCTAGCCACATGCTTCTACATCTGCATTGCTTGCTGTTTGGGGTTTTAGGCTGGGTTTCTGTATGTCACTTTGTGACATCTGCTGATGTAAAAAGGGCTTTATAAATACATTTGATTGATTGATTGATTAATCTACACAATACATACAGTCCAGTAGTCGTAGCTATACATGCAGAATGCATGGTGGTCAATAAAACAAGCACAGTATAAACTTTGTTTTTATTACTTGAGAACAAATGGAGAGGAAAGGTGCTCGTTGGCAGAAAACCTGACACTTTCTCAACCTCTATTTTACTTTTGACTTTGACCCCTAAGCTGCAGTGTGGTTTTATGAGTCTGTGTGGGACCTGCCTTGTAAATAACAGATGAGACGATAAATTGTACTCTGTGAAACCTTCAAGTGATACGGTTGCTTGTGTGGAGATGTTCCTGAAAATACTACACATAAAATACATCAATCGGCGGTTGGTAGGAGGGGCAGAAAAACTTGTCTCAGAACAAGACCCTATAAAACGTTGAACTTCTCTTTTCGACAAAAGTAACCTTTTGTTGAGTGCTGGTCTGGGCAGAAGTTACTCTATAGGGTTCTGTCTTAAATGTACTCAGCTTACTGACTTGACAGATCTTGACGTTCGTTTACAGGTAGGGTTGCAAAATTCTGGGAACTTTTCAATAAATTCCTTGGTTTTCCAGAAATCTTTGTTGGAGGATTCCGTATTTTTTTTTTGCTTATTCGGGAAAACCAGGGAATGTATTGAAAAGTTCCAGGGATTTTGCAACCCTGTTCACAGGCAATGGAAATACGTTTTGGGTGGAATGCAGTGCATCTTAACACAAACCAGCAATTATGGCTGAGAAAATTGTTACCTTATCTGAACTTACTACAGATTTAATACACAGCCAGGGCAACAGCAAGGTTCAGTGGTGAGTCAGAGGGGTACAATTGTTATCAATGTGTCTGCAGATGGCAAACAACCTTTAGCATCTGGCACAATAGCAAAGGGCTTCCTCCCAGACCCCAGGCAAAGAGATTGGGTTAGTCAGGAAGCAGGAGGATATTATTCAGAAAACTCTAGCACTTTCACATGATCACCCCCCCCCCCACCCGGGGGCATCGACCGAATGAAATCTTCACAGCAGCTAATTACGTTGAGGCTTCAACAAGTTGTTTGGCCTTTCTTGGATTTCCGATGAATGACGCAACTAGGTCCGAATGTGATTGCGCTACAAATGATATACAGCCTCAAGCAGGATGTTCATCTCGTAAGGACATCAAAGACCGGGAGGATCCTGTGGTTCATTTATCCTGCGGAGGACTGGTCTGATGTGCTATCAGAGGGGAACCACTTACCTCTCCTTGGGAGTGACCCAGGACCGGCGTTAGGGACCCTGGCCCGCCCTAACATACATCCTGGCCCCCCCTACCGTATCTCCTTGCCCGTCATTTAAATGTTGGTAACTTATTTGACCGAGATGCTTGCTGACAGAAAATACCCATCATTGTCAGATAAAGCATCCGAGCAAGTGAAAAGGAGCCTCTTTGTCTCGGTATGTTTAGACCATGTATCTGATGCTGTCTGGAATAAAAGAGTATGGCACGACAGACAGAAGGGTGCTGTTTCAGTCGATCGGATGCTATTTTGGACTAACCTGCAAAGGTAACCTACTTTTTTAAGTGATTTGTTTTACAATCAGATGAAAACATCTTGACTGGTTGTGTTCATGCCACTTTAAAAGGTAGGCTGATACATTTGTACAGTTAAATTGCATGTCGTTACTATAAAACCCACAATAGAACCTCTAAAGTAGTAATTTGGATTGCTCATGAATTTAAAAAATGTATTACTAAATTGTATTTAAAGTCATGCCCCCCCCCCCCCCTACATTACCTTTCTTAAATAAGTCAATAATATTGTAGACCTACACAAGGCTGGAATGGGCTACAAAACCATCGCCAAGCAGCTTGGTGAGAAAGTGACAACAGTTGGTACGATTATTCGCAAATGGAAGAAACACAAAAGAACTGTCAATCTCCCTCGGCCTGGGGCTCCATGCAAGATCTCACCTCGTGGAGTTGCAATGATCATGAGAACGGGGAGGAATTAGCCCAGAACTACACGGAAGGATCTTGTCAATGATCTCAAGGCAGCTGGGACCATAGTCACCAAGAAAACAATTGTTAACACACTACGCCGTGAAGAACTGAAATCCTGCAACGCCCACAAGGTCCCCCTGCTCAAGAAAGCACATATACAGGGCCGTCTGAAGTTTGCCAATTAACATCTAAATGATTCAGAGGAGAACTGGGTGAAAGTGTTGTGGTCAGATGAGACCAAAATCGAGCTCTTTGGCATCAACTCAACTCTCCGTGTTTGGAGGAGGAGGAATGCTGCCTATGACCCCAAGAACACCATCCCCACCATCAAACATGGAGGTGGAAATATTATGCTTTGGGGGTGTTTTTCTGCTAAGGGAACAGGACAACTTCACCGCATCAAAGGGACGATGGACGGGGCCATGTACCGTCAAATCTTGGGTGAGAACCTCCTTCCCTCAGCCAGGCCATTGAAAATGGGTCGTGGATGGGTATTCCAGTTTGACAATGACCCAAATCACACGGCCAAGGCAACAAAGGAGTGGCTCAAGAAGAAGCACATTAAGGTCCTGGAGTGGCCTAGCCAGTCTCCAGACCTTAATCCCATAGAAAATCTGTGGAGGGAGCTGAAGGTTCGAGTTGCCAAACGTCAGCCTCAAAACCTTAATGACTTGGAGATTATCTGCAAAGAGGAGTGGGACAAAATCCCTCCTGAGATGTGTGCAAACCTGGTGGCCAACTACAAGAAACGTCTGACCTCTGTGATTGCCAACAAGTGTTTTGCCACCAAGTACTAAGTCATGTTTTGCAGAGGGGTGAAATACTTATTTCCCTCATTAAAATGCAAATCAATTTATAACGTTTTTGACATGCATTTTTCTGGATTTCTTTGTTGTTATTCTGTCTCTCACTGTTCAAATAAACCTACCATTAAAATTTAAATTATAGACTGATCATTTCTTTATCAGTGGGCAAACGTACAAAATCAGCAGGGGATCAAATACTTTTTTCCCTCACTGTACAGTTTTAGGAGGGCATGTTAATTTTTTATATGGTTTTCCTCGTTGTCCCTCCTCCTCTCGACATTAGGGCCTGCTCCCCTCCTTCTCTCGACAGTAGGGCCTGCTCCCCTCCTTCTCTCGACAGTAGGGCCTGCTCCCCTCCTCCTCTCGACAGTAGGGCCTGCTCCCCTCCTCCTCCCGACAGTAGGGCCTATTCCCCCCCTCCTCTCGACAGTAGGGCCTGCTCCCCTCCTCCTCCCGACAGTAGGGCCTGCTCCCCTCCTCCTCCCGACAGTAGGGTCTTCTCCCCTCCTCCTCTCGACAGTAGGGCCTAATCCCGTCCTCCTCTCGACAGTAGGGCCTGCTCCCCTCCTCCTCCCGACAGTAGGGCCTGCTCCCCTCCTCCTCCTCTCGACATTAGGGCCTGCTCCCCTCCTCCTCTCGACAGTAGGGCCTGCTCCCCTCCTCCTCCCGACAGTAGGGCCTGCTCCCCTCCTCCTCTCGACAGTAGGGCCTACTCCCCTCCTCCTCCCGACAGTAGGGTCTTCTCCCCTCCTCCTCTCGACAGTAGGGCCTGCTCCCCTCCTCCTCCTCTCGACAGTAGGGCCTAATCTCCTCCTCCTCTCGACAGTAGGGCCTGCTCCCCTCCTCCTCCTCTCGACAGTAGGGCCTGCTCCCCTCCTCCTCCTCTCGACAGTAGGGCCTAATCTCCTCCTCCTCTCGACATTAGGGCTTGCTCCCCTCCTCCTCCTCTCGACAGTAGGGCCTGCTCCCCTCCTCCTCCTCTCGACAGTAGGGTCTTCTCCCCTCCTCCTCTCGACAGTAGGGCCTGCTCCCCTCCTCCTCCTCTCGACAGTAGGGCCTGCTCCCCCCCTCCTCTCGACAGTAGGGCCTGCTCCCCTCCTCCTCTCGACAGTAGGGCCTGCTCCCCTCCTCCTCTCGACAGTAGGGCCTGCTCTCCTCCTCTCGACAGTAGGGCCTGCTCCCCTCCTCCTCCTCTCGACAGTAGGGCCTAATCTCCTCCTCCTCCCGATAGTTGACGATGCCGTGCCCAGTTGAAAATCACCCTGATAATTGCCTCGAAAGTGAACCTAGACTATACCGAAACTAATATCACACTTATAATAACAGATTAAATAAATGAAGAAGGCAAAAGTGTGATGGGGAGAATGGATGAGTTTGTGAGCGAGGGGAAGAGATGGGGAGAATGGATGAGTTGATGAGTGAGGGAAGCGAACGTGCATAATTATGTCATCACCAATTGTGAATGAAGAACAGGCTTGACCATTGTATTGATCTATTCTAATTATAATCTTAAATATATGTACTCTATCAGTCTACTCTGACCTACTTGGAGTACACAATGAGAGCGTGCGTAATTTACAATGGCAAGAAGACCAGGACGAATGGATGCACTCGTTTTAGAGTTGATTTAAAACTGAATTAAAACTACTCCGATGGTGGGGAAGAAATGAATCATGATGACGTCCCCGAGTATTCTTCTGATTTTGAGCCTCAAACTGAACCTACACCTCCGAGGCGTAAGCGCAAAAAAGACAACTGTGCGCGCTGAGCAGGTGCCCACGGCGCCACCAAATGGAACGGTGAGACCTGAGAATGGAGGGCACCTTTTTAGAATGGAACAAGCCGGTGAGAATTCTACGGGCTATTATCTGCACAACCTGTAATCACGGAGGGAGCAGGCTCTACATCTCAAGCAAGAAACTAAATCAGCAACGCACTCAACAGCTTTCGTTGATTTAGGCTATGTGACATTGACATGCTCCAATTGATAATTGAGTTTTTGACTGCTGTCATAACACTTATATTCATTATGCCATTATTGCATTTGTGATGATTTTCACTATCAAGCACACTTGGCGCTTGTAGTGATGTTTAGGCTACTGATGTTTTCATCATTTCACCGTGCATCTTGCGTTAGGTGGTTGGGGTATTTATTTTGATTTTGTCGTTAAAATAAGCTTAAACCGGGTTCCATCATCAATGCTTTCTGTTTCTTAGTTGTAACAAAGGCACTCCAATTTATTGAACACTTAATTATAGTATTTTTTTAATACATATGTGCACATAGGAGATCCCGTAAAAAAAAAAAAAGGTGCCCGCCTATGGCAATCAAATGCCAGTCCAATGGATTCATTCTGGCGACGGCCCTGGAGGCACCTATGGAAAGAGAGCTATATCTATGGGGAAGACTGCTGTTTTTTTTTTTTTTATATTAAACGTTGTTCATGGGATGCAGGAATGAGATGTCCTAATTTCTCCAGTTAATAATTACATTAATATGTCAATATTTTGGGCAAACATAAAACCACTGTCTCACTGGGTAGTTGGAGCAGAGAAATGGTGTGTAACATAAAAGATCGCAGCCGCTTTAGGGAATCTAGAGTAATATTTAAATGTACGTTGATGTTGGGCGCATCCTGCACCTACTGTAAACATGAATAGAATCCAGCCCATTTATTTTCAGCAAAGTTGCAATTTTACTTTTCCCCTTGTTGCCTGATATATATATATATATATATATACCCATATCCTGAAGAGAATACATCTTCCCCCTATTACACTATTACCTCCCTAAAGTATATCCATCTGGGATATTCTTTTTAGATTAATTTGCCATATAATCCATACTCAAATTGCAGCCGATAGAATGTGGTGGAAATGAAAAACAGAGGAGAAAGAGTGAGATTCGGCCCACCTCACGTCAGATCACAGCGTCGACAACAAGTGTCGGAGATGAGCTGTGTCTAATGGACTTTAGACACTCTTACTCTTTTGGTTCTATCAATCATTGTAATTACGCATTAATCTAGCTAATTCTTCCAGTATCATTAACCTTGGCAGTCCCCCTCTAAGAGCATTGCCATCTGTGGGTGGGGGGGGGGTGGGGGGGTGGGGGTGGGGGGGGTCCCCCTCACTACAGATGGCTATATAGGTCCCCTAATACAGGACTTGTGAAGGCCCAGTGTTACAGATGGCTCTATAGGTCCCCTAATACAGGACTAGTAAAGGCTCAGTGCTACAGATGGCTATATCGGTCCCCTAATAGAGGACTAGTAAAGGCCCAGTGCTACAGATGGCTATATCGGTCCCCTAATACAGGACTAGTGAAGGCCCAGTGTTACAGATGGCTATATAGGTCCCCTAATACAGGACTAGTAAAGGCCCAGTGTTACAGATGGCTATATCGGTCCACTAATACAGGACTAGTAAAGGCCCAGTGCTACAGATGGCTATATCGGTCCACTAATACAGGACTAGTAAAGGCCCAGTGCTACAGATGGCTATATCGGTCCCCTAATACAGGACTAGTAAAGGCCCAGTGCTGCAGATGGCTATAAAGGTCCCCTAATACAGGACTAGTAAAGGCCCAGTGTTACAGATGGCTATATCGGTCCACTAATACAGGACTAGTAAAGGCCCAGTGCTACAGATGGCTATATCGGTCCCCTAATACAGGACTAGTAAAGGCCCAGTGTTACAGATGGCTATATCGGTCCCCTAATACAGGACTAGTAAAGGCCCAGTGCTACAGATGGCTAATTCTGCGTCATGGTTCCTGGAGCTCTACTGAGGTGTGATGATGCTCTCTGGGGAGGCACAATCTACTGCTCGCAACTTCGCCATTTTGTAATTTGCACGCATCAACAAGCACCCCTCATTATTTCCATTAGTGAATATTGGACGTACCTGTTATTATTTAATTGGAGACGGATTAATGAATCCAAAAACAAATTTCTTTCATCTGGCAATTAGAATATTGTTTTGTTTTAAAGGTGCTTGATTAAAAAGCTAATGTAATGAAGAAGTGTTTTAAAGCTGGATTGAGCAGTGCTGATTCCTGGTAAGCTGATTCACAGTAGGGTGGGACAGGTTCTAAAAGCATGACCTGCGTGTCATAGGTGCTGATTAGTTCACGTCTAAGGCTGAGCCCATTTAGTCAACTTGATTGATTGTTTGGTCGATAGGCTGTTGGTTGACTGAGATTTCTTTAGTCAATCAGTAGCAAAAAATTAATCATGGTGTATTTAACCCTTATTCTACCAGGTAGGTTGACTGAGAACACATTCTCATTTACAGCAATGACCTGGGGAATAGCTACAGGGGAGGATGAATGAGCCAATTGGAAGGTGGGGATGATTAGGTGGCCATGATGGACAGATTGGGAATTTAGCCAGGACACTGGGGTTAGCACCCCTACTCTTACAATAAGTGACATGGGATCTTCAATGAACACAGAGAGTCACGACACCCATTTAACATCCCATCTAAAAGACAGCATCCTACACAGGGCAATGTCCCCAATCACTACCCTGGGGCATTGGGATCTTTTTTTCAGACCAAAGATTGCCTCCTACTGGCCCTCCAATACCACTTCCAGCAAGCTAAGCCAGCAGTGGGATGCAGGGTGGTAAGCTGCTGTACAAGACACCTGTCTAATTCGTGCCTGTCTGAGTGGACTGATACATTGTGGTGGCCGTGGGGATGGCACAGTCCATCAGTCTAAGACGTGCTACAAAAATTGTACATGGTTATATTATGTAAGAATAATGGTGCAACACTAATAAAAAATAATATTTTATTACAAATGCGCTTTCTCTTACGTTTGGATAGTGGTCGCTGTCCGCCATTCTGAAACACGTCTGTCTTTGATCTTTGCTATGATGTAATAAAGGCTTTACACTTTTTTTCCCCGTTTAGACTCTGTGGTATTATTTATAATTGATTTAGTGTTCTTTACACTGTTCCAAATGGTCAGAAATTATATTTATTATAATAATAATAATAACCCTCCATTTCCTTGATCTTCTTCGTATTATGATCATCGTTATTATAATAATAAGTCATGTCTTTATCATTAGTAGGCTTAGTATAGCAGCCTTGTATAACCACCATTGAGCTGTAGGCCTAAGAGCGCGTCCTGTTTAGTCTTGAGACCTTAACTTAGGCCTATATTTCAATATTTACAGTGCATTCGTAAAGTATTCAGACCCCTTGACCTTTTCCACATTTTGTTACGTTACAGCCTTATCCTTAAATTGATTAAATGTGTTTTTTCCCTCATCAATCTACACACAATACCCCATAATGACAAAGCAAAAACAAGTTCTTAGAAATGTTTGCAAATTTATTACAAATAAAAAACGGAAATATCACATTTATATAAGTATTCAGACCCTTTATTCAGTACTTTGTTGAAGCGCCTTTGGCAGTGATTACAGCCTCGAGTCTTCTTGGGTATGACGCTACAAACTTGGCACACCTGTATTTGTGGAGTTTCTCACATTCTTCTCTGCAGATCCTCTCAAGCTCTGTCAGGTTGGATGGGGAGCGTTGCTGTACAGCTATTTTCAGGTCTCTCCAGAGATGTTCGATCGGGTTCAAGTCTGGGCTCTGGCTGGGCCACTCAAGGACATTCAGAGACTTGTCCCAAAGCCACTCCTGCATTGTCTTGGCTGTGTGCTTAAGGTCGTTGTCCTGTTGGAAGGTGAACCTTCACCCCAGCCTTAGGTCCTTAGCACTCTGGAGCAGGTTTTCATCAAGGATCTCTCTGTTCGTTGCTATGTTCATCTTTCCCTCAATCCTGACTAGTCTCCCAGTCTCTGCCACTGAAAACATCCCCACAGGATGATGCTGCCACCACCACGCTTCACCGTCAGGATGGTGCCAGGTTTCCTCCAGACGTGACGCTTGGCATTCAGGTAAACGAGTTCAATCTTGGTTTCTTCAGACCAGATAATCTTGTTTCTCATGGGCTTAGAGTCCTTTAGGTGCCTTTTGGCAAACTCCAAGCGGGCTGTCGTGCCTTTTACAGAGGAGTGGCTTCCGTCTGGCCACTCTAACATAAAAGCCTGATTGGTGGAGTGCTGCAGAGATAGTTGTCCTTCTGGAAGGTTCTCCCATCTCCACAGAGAAACCCTGGAGCTCTGTCAGAGTGACCATCAGGTTCTTGGTCACCTCCCTGACCAAGGCCCTTCTCCCCCGATTGCTCAGTTTGGCCGGGCAGCCAGCTCTAGGAAGAGTCTTGTTGGTTCCAAACTTCTTCCATTTAAGAATGATGGAGGCCACTGTGTTATTGGGGACTGTCAATGCTGCAGATATTTTTTGGAACCCTTCCCCAGATCTGTGCCTAGACACAATCCTGTCTCGGAGCTCTATGGACAATTCCTTTGACCTCATGGCTTGGTTTTTGCTCTGACATGCACTGTCAACTGTGGGACCTTATATGGACAGGTGTGTGCCTTTCCAAATCATGTCCAATCAATTGAATTTACCACAAGTGGACTCCAATCAAGTTGTAGAAACATCTCAAGGATGATCAATGGAAACAGGAGGCACCTGAGCTCAATTTCTAGTCTCATAGCAAAGGGTCTGAATACTTATGTAAATAAGGTATTTCTGTTTTTTATAACAATTTATTAAAACCTGTTTTCATTTTGTCATTATGGGGTATTGTGTGTAGATCGATGAGGATTTATTTATTTAATCCAATTTAGAATATAGCTGTAACGTAACAAAATGTGGAAAATGTCAAGGGGTCTGAATACTTTCTGAATGCACTGTATATAGGCTACTGTATCAATTATTTGTTCATGTCATCACACAGCATAGGACTCATTCATGATTTGAAATGCAATCAAGCATTTTAGTTAATGACCATTGACTAATTAGAGTAAACAATGAATAAACCGATCCATTTCTAAAAATACATTCTCGAATGAATGCGACTGTTTTTAGTCTTTGCTGTAATAAAGGCTTTACTTTGACAACAACATTACAACAGACTCTCTGGTCCGCTTATCATTTATTTAGTGTTGTTTACATTGTTCCAAACGGTCAGCATATTATAATGTAGTGCCCCGTAGCTCAGTTGGTAGAGCATGGCGCTTTCAACGCCAGGGTTGTGGGTTCGTTTCCCACGGGGGGCCAGTATGAAAATGTATGCACTAACTGCAAGTCGCTCTGGATAAGAGCGTCTGCTAAATGACTAAAATGTAATCTAACAGCACCTGTTAGGCACACATAATATGGACACAGCGCTCCTTACCTTCTTGATCTCCAGTATTTTCCACAACTAGTCACATTTATTCCACACATCTGACTTCCCCTTTACCTCCTGAGCAACCAGTAAACATTCCTACGTTTCGAGTTTATTTGTCACGTCAACTGCATCCATTGTGCTGTCACGTGTTCAGAGTATTTGATAACCAATTTATTGATGTGATTAAGCTGTAGGTCAGGCCCTATTGGTCAGGTGCATGCAATGCATACATGTGTCACGTAAAGAGAGCAAGGGTTGAGGGAATAGGGAATGTTTTTCCTAAACAAATTAGGGAACTCGGTAATAGAACTTTCAAGTCAGAAATGCCTGTAATTACTGTATGTTGCATCTTCAGCGCAATACACACTGTTGATGTTCTGTGGTGGTCGCTGCAGCAGGGAGGAGAGAGAGAACGGATGCTAGTCACAGTCACTCGCTGTCTTTTTTTTTTTTAACACAGCGCAGCAAGGCCCGGCACAATTAAATCGATTGCGGTCGGACAACCTCTAGTCATTTGTGTGTCTTAATTATTTCATCAAAGAGTTTGCTTAAAGAATCAGACAAGCTCAGTGCATATATACTGAACAAAAATATGAACGCAACATGTAAAGTGTTGGTCCCATGTTTCACGAGCTGAAATAAGAGGCCAAATGAAGCACAAAAGCTTATTTCTCTAAAATGTTGTGCACAAACTTGTTTACATCCCTGTTAGTGAGCATTTCTCCTTTGCCAAGATAATCCATCCACCTGACAGGTGTGGCATATCAAGAAACTGATTAAACAGCATGATCATTACACAGGTGCACCTTGTGCTGGGGACAATAAAAGGCCACTCTAAAATGTGCAGTTTTGTCACACAACACAATTACATTTTAGTAATTTAGCAGACGCTCTTATCCAGAGCGACTTACAGTTAGTGAGTGCATACATTTTTCATACTGGCCCCCCGTGGGAATCGAACCCACAACCCTGGCGTTGCAAGTGCTATGCTCTGCCAACTGAGCTATAGGAGTCTATGCCACAGATGTGTCAAGTTTTGAGGGGGAGCGCAATTGACATGCTGACTGCAGGAATGTCCACTAGAACTGTTGCCAGAGATTTGACTGTTCATGTTTCTCTTTAGAGAATTTGGAAGTACATCACATGTAACCACGCCAGCCCAGGACCTCCATATCCGACTTCTTAACCTACGGGATCGTATTAGACCCGCCACCCGGACAGCTGATGAAACTGAGGATTATTTCTGTTTGTAATAAAGCCTTTATGTGGGGAAAAACTCATTCTGATTGACTGGGCCTGGCTCCCCAGTGGGTGGGCCTGGCTCCCCAGTGGGTGGGCCTATACCCTCCCAGGCCCACCCAGGGCTGCGCCCCTGCCCAGTCATGTGAAATCCATAGATTAGGGCCTAATGAATTTATTTGAATTGACTGATTTCCTTATATGAACTGTAACTCAGTAAAACCATTGAAATTGTTGCATGTTGCGTTCCTATTTTTGTTCAGTATAGTTGATTTGATTAAAACACATGATGTGTCTATATATTGAAGAACAGACTACTCTTGGTCGACCAATATTGTTTTTAGGCGGGAACAGCCCTACTTACATCACAACCACAGTAAAAGAAGACTAGATGGTCTGGTATGGATGGTTTGGTATGGATGGTCTGGTATGGATGGTCTGATATGGATGGTCTGATATGGATGATCTGGTATGGATGATCTGATATGGATGGTCTGATATGGATGGTTTGGTATGGATGGTCTGGTATGGATGGTTTGGTATGGATGATCTGATATGGATGGTCTGATATGGATGGTCTGGTATGGATGGTTTGGTATGGATGGTCTGATATGGATGGTCTGATATGGATGGTCTGGTATGGATGGTTTGGTATGGATGATCTGATATGGATGGTCTGATATGGATGGTTTGGTATGGATGGTCTGATATGGATGGTCTGATATGGATGGTCTGGTATGGATGGTTTGGTATGGATGATCTGATATGGATGGTCTGATATGGATGGTTTGGTATGGATGGTCTGGTATGGATGGTTTGGTATGGATGGTCTGATATGGATGGTCTGATATGGATGGTCTGATATGGATGGTCTGGTATGGATGGTTTGGTATGGATGGTTTGGTATGGATGGTTTGGTATGGATGGTTTGGTATGGATGGTTTGGTATGGATGATCTGATATGGATGGTTTGGTATGGATGATCTGATATGGATGGTTTGGTATGGATGGTTTGGTATGGATGATCTGATATGGATGGTCTGATATGGATGATCTGGTATGGATGGTTTGGTATGGATGGTTTGGTATGGATGGTCTGATATGGATGGTCTGGTATGGATGGTTTGGTATGGATGGTTTGGTATGGATGGTTTGGTATGGATGGTTTGGTATGGATGGTTTGGTATGGATGGTTTGGTATGGATGGTCTGATATGGATGGTCTGATATGGATGGTTTGGTATGGAAGGTTTGGTATGGATGGTTTGGTATGGATGGTCTGATATGGATGGTCTGATATGGATGGTCTGATATGGATGATCTGGTATGGATGGTTTGGTATGGATGGTTTGGTATGGATGGTTTGGTATGGATGGTTTGGTATGGATGGTTTGGTATGGATGGTCTGGTATGGATGGTAGGAGCGGCCATTACTCAGCTGGTTCAACACAGAGTCATAGACATCTTCATTAATCACCTGGTTACAACACAAAGTCATAGACATCTTCATTAATCACCTGGTTACAACACAGAGTGATAGACATCTTCATTAATCACCGAACCAGAATGCAGCTACACTTATTGGGGGTAAACATTCGTATGCAAAGCAACGAGGCGGCTCGGGGGTAGAAACAGGCTTTTGTTATTAGGTTTGGCTTTGACAAAGGTACGTCTCCAGAAGCTGCAGACCTAGAATCCCCTACTGGATACAGTGAAATAGAATATAAACTCCCAGAACATTAATAGACTAGCAACAGACTGTTGAACAGATTATTAAGAAGTAATAACCCGGATACACCGGATAGAGATGTGTTGCTGCATGTTTACTCTTTGTACCAAATTGAATGTGAGGCATTGATGCGTACCATCTAAAACATCAACTTGTTTGAGGAAAATCGCCTTATTTTCCTGTCAGATAGCGATACTTATAATTCATTAACTCGAATTGATGATAGTACTTACTTTTACAGTAAACTGAGACACAGATTAATTCGATTTGGCAGATGCCAGATCCACACACCTGTGTACCTATAAAAAAAAACTGAGGCTGGCATACAAAACCTCTTCCGAAAATGAATATAAATGACAGAGAAGTTGGTCTAATTTTATTGTAGAGAAAAGTTATTAGGGACTGGTTGAAAACAGAACAGATCGGAAGGTTAGCTTTGTTGTAATGTGAACCCAGCAAGGCAAACAAATCACAAATAAGCCACATTTACACATTCCTGCCAAATGAGAAAATAACTTCAAAAAGTTCAAAAGTATCAAAAGAGGTTTCATGTTTTTTTTCTCCTTCAGTGTTTTCCTTTATTCTCACGGTTGGCATTGATATGCATTAGCTATTCCAGATGTTTGCCATATTGAGTGGATTGTTTCCCCTCCCTGTGTATGGGCATACTATTAATTCGCTCATTGATCTGGTCATGCTAAAGTCAAATGAAAAATGTAATGGAAAATGCTGTGAACCATGACTGAAATGTCTTTCACAAAGCCAATGGCTACTGCTCTGATAAACCTACAACTTCAATTTTAAGTTTAAAGCCATTTCTGTAGCTAGTTTCCGTGCGCCGAATAACTTATTTTTATCCGACTCATTGTTATGTACAGTATGCATAATGTATGGGAATCGATACAAGGCTTGCCTGTATTTTGTGGACATGCATGGATCTTAAAAAGCTGGCTCAAAGGGGACCTGTCGTAGCCAATCAGCAGAGGTCTGTGTTTGCTTTATCTTGCGTCTGAGGTCTGTGTTTGCTTTATCTTGCGTCTGAGGTCTGTGTTTGCTTTATCTTGCGTCTGAGGTCTGTGTTTGCTTTATCTTGCGTCTGAGGTCTGTGTTTGCTTTAACTTGCGTCTGAGGTCTGTGTTTGCTTTATCTTGCGTCTGAGGTCTGTGTTTGCTTTATCTTGCGTCTGAGGCCTTAGAAGAGACTGTGGGCCACGGCCATTGTCTCTGTAAAATGTGAGCATTGTGATGGATCCGCTGATTAAGCTCATTGGGTAAAGGGACCGTGAAAGGAAGCCCATGAAGGAGAAAACTCTTGGAGTTTCGTGCTTTCTGTTTGATCCCACTGGACTCTTGGACAAACACACACTGCTGAGTGTAATGGAGTGTTTGGGGAGACTCCATCTTCCAGACGGTGTGGGGGGTTCAATTAGTTTCATCATCATACGTCCGGCTCCCTCACCGACTTGACGTGACGCAAATGCTGCTACACCCCGAAACATCTCCTTTTTTTCCCCCAGATGGTATTTGATGGTATTTCCCCATGTTCCATCCATTGGACACTGCACTTCAGAACAGACATTTGAGAATTAATGAATAGAGTGACTGGTTGGTGTATATGCACCCAATGCACTGCAGTGCAGAGGAAAGGAAAGGAAGGGGTCGGTACAGTGGGGACTCAGGCCTAGCTAATGCTAGTGTAATTATATTTGGCATGAGCGCTGGTTGAGGGCTGCCGTTAATATTGCGTTGGGAAATCTCATCAGGGTCTCAGTGCCCTTGACAGTTTCATTAAAGCCAGCCGTCCCCCTTTTGCCAAGACGTATAAAGTCTTTATAAATCTTTAAGGCCCCTCCTCATTAGTGTATGCATATTGACCGGCCCATTTGTTACATCAAATCAATGTGGCCCAAACAACCTCTGTCTCTGCTTATCTGGCTCACTAATGGTTTAGGTCTCTTTTAATTTCAGGTACATATTGGTGGTAGGAAACCCATGGACTTTTAAATAAATTACACTGTATACAGCCATTGATTCTTGAAGAATATAACTGCCTCATGAGCTTAGTTCAACTGTCGTATCCCATCAGAACCCAAACTATAAGCATGTTTTACTCCATTGTCCAAACAATGTAATTGTAAACAAACTCAGTATATCTTCAAAACATGGTTAAAACTACCATTAGGATCTAATGGATAGTCAACCCTAAGGCTGTTGTGGTGACCGTATTACCAACACACCAGCTGTCATGAGTCATCGCTGCTGTAAAATTCCATGTGGCCGTTGAGTCACCCTCTTATGCACTCTGGACGCGCGTTGGTATTACCCAAATAACTAACAACCATCAGGTCCTAATGGCCTGGTACTCAGGGCTCTCTTGTCCCTCTAAACACTCATTGCAATCGAAAATCACACTGGACACATCATCAAAAACAGGATCATGCTTTTAAAACTCACCGTGATGGATTCATTTGAAGAAAGAAGTTCAACAAAAGGTTGAAACTGAGTGGAAAACACGGTAGTTGTGGATGTTGTTTCAAAGCCTAACACAACGAAATGGACAGTGCCTTCTAAGGTGATGATTAATTCAAAACACCCATATGTGACTCGTTTCAGGAAACTAGACGTACGTCGCGGGTCACTACCTCACAGGAGAGCCATTTGAATGTAATCTTTTTTTAAATCAGAATGCATTTTTTGGCAGTAATGCCTTCCGGAACATGTGAACTTTCATGTGCCTTAATAACAAACTTGTATGCCATCTGTAAATACGAATACAATTGTTACTCCCGAGTGGCGCAGTGGTTCGAATCCAGGCTCTGTCGTAGCCGGCCGCGACCGGGAGACCCATGAGACGGCGCACAATTTGGCCCAGCGTCGTCCAGGGTAGGGGAGGGAATGGCCGGCAGGGATGTAGCTCAGTTGGTAGAGCATGGTGTTTGCAACGCCAGGGTTGTGGGTTCGATTCCCACGGGGGACCAGTATGAAAAAAGAAAAAAAGAATGTATGCGCTCAGTAACTGTAAGTCGCTCTGGATAAGAGCGTCTGCTAAATGACTAAAATGTAAATGTTAAATTACGAGCCTTGTTGGTTAAGCCACAGAAAAAGAAAGCAACCTTCCCCACTAGCCATGATTGGCTGAGATAATGAGTGGGCTGGACATGCCGAGAGAGGAGTTCGGATTGGTCTGCCATATAGAAGGCTTCTGTCTATTTGAGCTGGTCAGTATGTGTAGGTAATCCTGTCTAAGGTCCCGTGTAGCTCAGTTGGTAGAGCATGGCGCTTACAACGCCAGGGTTGTGGGTCCATTTCCCACAGGGGGCCAGTATGAAAATGTATGCACTCACTAACTGTAAATCGCTCTGGATAAGAGCGTCTGTAAAATGTAACGCGGCTTAAAAAAATGTTTTATTGTGTAGTGGCGCTGCATACAGTGGGGGAAAAAAAGTATTTAGTCAGCCACCAATTGTGCAAGTTCTCCCACTTAAAAAGATGAGAGAGGCCTGTAATTTTCATCATAGGTACACGTCAACTATGACAGACAAAATGAGAAAAAAAAATCCAGAATATCACATTGTTCTTTGGATGCAACTCAGCATTCTTTGTCCTCCAAACACGACGAGTTGAGTTTTTACCAAAAAAGTTATATTTTGGTTTCATCTGACCATATGACATTCTCCCAATCCTCTTCTGGATCATCCAAATGCACTCTAGCAAACTTCAGACGGGCCTGGACATGTACTGGCTTAAGCAGGGGAACACGTCTGGCACTGCAGGATTTGAGTCCCTGGCAGCGTAGTGTGTTACTGATGGTAGGTTTTGTTACTTTGGTCCCAGCTCTCTGCAGGTCATTCACTAGGTCCCCCCGTGTGGTTCTGGGATTTTTGCTCACCGTTCATGTGATCATTTTGACCCCACGGAGTGAGATCTTGCGTGGAGCCCCAGATCGAGGGAGATTATCAGTGGTCTTGTATGTCTTCCATTTCCTAATAATTGCTCCCACAGTTGATTTCTTCAAACCAAGCTGCTTACCTATTACAGATTCAGTCTTCCCAGCCTGGTGCAGGTCTACAATTTTGTTTCTGGTGTCCTTTGACAGCTCTTTGGTCTTGGCCATAGTGGAGTTTGGAGTGTGACTGTTTGAAGTTGTGGACAGGTGTCTTTAATACTGATAACAAGTTCAAACAGGTGCCATTTATACAGGTAACGAGTGGAGGACAGAGGAGCCTCTTAAAGAAGAAGTTACAGGTCTATGAGAGCCAGAAATATTGCTTGTTTGTAGGTGACCAAATACTTATTTTCCACCATAATTTGCAAATAAATTCATAAAAAATCCTACAATGTGATTTTCTGGATTTATTTTTCTCATTTTGTCTGTCATAGTTGACGTGTACCTATGATGAAAATTACAGGCCTCTCTCATCTTTTGAAATGGGAGAACTTGCACAATTGGTGGCTGACTAAATACTTTTTTTCCCCACTGTAAGTGTTGCTCTCCACTTTCTAGAGGATCGAGTTTTGAAATCAGTGGAATTAGAGTATGATAGCTAAAGAGATGGAGAAAACACCTGTCTTCGGATTACATCTTCAAACTAAGGGCAACCATGGCGTACGTGACAGGGATATGTGTCCATCATGCATGATGTATACAGATAAGATAGTCTAGCTAGCTACATTTTCAGATATTACACGTTTCTAATTTTGACAGAAAGTGGTTTCATTTCAAGTTAAAGTATACTGTTAGCGAGCTAGCTAACGTTAGCTGGCTGTCTCGCTAGCTAACATGATGTGTATGATCTTATTATTCGTATATCAGAGCCATTTGCTTGCTAACATTGAACCTGGTTGGTTAGCTACCTGCAGATTCATGCAGGGTAGTAAAGTCATGAGTTGGGATTATGGTTAATTGTTTAACTAGCTAACGTTAGCTAGCTGGCTGGCTCGCTAGCTAACATTACGTGTATGATGTTATTATTCGTATCTCAGAGCTGTTTGCTTGGCTAGTTAGAGCCTAATGTTAGCTTGCTAACATTGAACCTGGTTGGTTAGCTACCAGTAGATTCATGCAGGGTAGTAACGTCATGAGTTGGCACTATGGTTCATTGTTTAACTAGCTAATGTTAGCTGGCTGGCTCGCTAGCTAACGTTACGTTTATGATGTTATTATTCGTATCTCAGAGCCATTAGCTTTGCTATTTATTGCCTAATGTTAGCTTGCTAACGTTGAACCTGGTTGGTTAGCTACCAGGAGATGCATGCAGGATAGTAATGTCATGAGTTGGCACTATTCAATGGGTGTTGTGCGTTCGTAAATTCATCAGTTATTCTGCGCTCTGGCATACTCAGACTGAATTTACGAATGCACCCGAGTCTTTTGTAAAGACACGTAGCTAGCTAGCTAGGTAAACAATTAACCTAGATAGGTAAATAATGTGTAAGATCATACACGTCACATAACGTTAGCTAGCGAGCCAGCCAGCTAACGTTAGCTAGTTAACCAATGAACGATATGGCCGGCGTCAGTAAACGTCGGCAAAAAAGCATAATTAAATTATTGCCAGCAGAGCTGGTTAGGTTGTTTTCATGTTATCCAGAGGTAAACAAT
This sequence comes from Coregonus clupeaformis, assembly GCF_020615455.1. Taxonomy (NCBI): domain Eukaryota; kingdom Metazoa; phylum Chordata; class Actinopteri; order Salmoniformes; family Salmonidae; genus Coregonus; species Coregonus clupeaformis. The sequence goes on along the minus strand of NC_059225.1, from coordinate 7,355,563 downwards.
GAACTATAATTCAAATTTTGTGTCTGAAAGTAAATAGCAAGCTAGTCAATGTTAAATCAAATCATCAAATCAAATGTTATTTGTCACATACACGTGTTTAGCAGATGTTATTGCGGGTGTAGCGAAATGCTTCTGCTTCTAGCTCTGACAGTACAGTAATATCTAACAAGTAATATCTAACAATTTCACAACATATACCCAATACACACAACTCTAAGTAAGGAATGGAATTTAAGAATATATACATATATGGACAAGCAATGACAGAGCGGCATGGACTAAGATACAGTAGAATATTATAGAATACAGTATATACATATGAGATGAGTAGTGCAAGATATGTAAACATTATTAAAGTGACTAGTGTTCCATTTCTTAAAGTGGCCAGTGATTTCAATAGGCAGAAGCAGCAGCAGCCTCTAATGTGCTAGTGATGTCTATTTAACGGTCTGATGGCCTTGAGATAGAAGCTGTTTTTCATTCTCTATGTCCCAGCTTTGATGCACCTGTACTGACCTCGCCTTCTGGATGATAGCGGGTTGAACAGGCAGTGGCTCGGGTGGTTGATGTCCTTGATGATCTTTTTGGTGTAGGTGTCCTGGAGGGCGGGTAGTTTGCCCCCGGTAATGCATTCGGCAGACCGCACCACCCTCTGGAGAGCCCTGCGGTTGCGGGTGGTGCAGTTGCATACCAGGCTGTGTTACAGCCCGACAGGATGCTCTCAATTGTGTATCTGTAAAAGTTTGTGAGGGTTTTAGGTGCCAAGCCAAATTTCTTCAGTCTCCTGATATTGAAGAGGCTCTGTTGCTCTTTCTTCACCACACTGTCTGTGTGGGAGGACCATTTCAGTTTGTCAGTGATGTGTACGCCAAGGAACTTTAAGCTTTCCACCTTCTCCACTGCGGTCCCGTCGATGTGGATAGGGGGGTGCACCCTCTGTTGTTTCCTGAAGTCCATGATCATCTCCTTTGTTTTGCTGACATTGAGTGAGAGGTTATTTTCCTGGCACCACACTCCCAGAGCCCTCACCTCCTCCCTGTAGGCTGTCTTGTCATTGTTGGTAATCAAGCCTACTACTGTTGTGTTGTCTGCAAACTTGATGATTGAGTTGGAGGCATGCTTGGCCACGCAGTCATGGGTGTACAGTACAGGAGGCGGCTGAGCACGCACCCTTGTGGGGCCCAAGAGTTGAGGATCAGCGAAGTGGAGATGTTGTTTCCTACCTTCACCACCTGGGGGCGGCCCGTCAGGAAGTCCAGGACCCAGTTGCACAAGGCGGGTTTCAGACCCAGGGCCTCGAGCTTAATGATGAGCTTGGGGGGTACTATGGTGTTGAATGCTGAGCTATAGTCAATGAACAGCATTCTTACATAGGTATTCCTCTTGTCCAGATGGGATAGGGCAGTGTGAAGTGTGATGGCGAGTGCATCGTCTGTGGATACATTGGGGCGGTAAGCAAATTGAAGTGGGTCTAGGGTGACAGGTAAGGTAGAGGTGATATGATCCTTGACTAGTCTCTCAAAGCACTTCATGATGACAGAGGTGAGTGCTATGGGGCGATAGTCATTTAGTTCAGTTATCTTTGCTTTCTTGGGTACAGGAACAATGCTGGCCATCTTGAAGCATGTGGGGACAACAGACTGGGATAGGCAGAGATTGAATATGTCCGTAAACACACCAGCCAGCTGGTCTGTGCATGCTCTGAGGACGCGGCTAGGGATGCTGTCTGAGCCGGCATCCTTGCGGGGGTTAACATGCTTAAATGTCTTGCTCACGTCGGCCACGGAGAAGGAGAGGCCACCGTCCTTGGTAGCGGGCCGCGTCGGTGGCACTGTGTTATCCTCAAAGCGGGCGAGACGTCGGTGTCTGCGACATGGCTGGTTTTCCTTTTGTAGTCCGTGATCGTCTGTAGACCCTGCCACATACGTCTCTTGTCTGAGCCATTGAATTGTGACTCCAATTTGTCTCTATACTGATGTTTTTCCAGTTTAATTGCCTTGCGGAGTGAGTAGCTACACTGTTTTGTATTCTGCCATATTCCCAGTCACCTTGCCATGGTTAAATGCGGTGGTTCGCGCTTTCAGTTTTGCGCGAATGCTGCCATATATCCACGGTTTCTGTTTAGGGTAGGTTTTAATAGTCACAGTGGGCACAACATCACCTATAAACTCAGTCACCGTTTCAGTGTATTCGTCTAAATTATTTTCTCAAGCTACCCGGAACATATCCCAGTCCGCGTGATCAAAACAATCTTGAAGCGTGGATTCCGATTGGTCAGACCAGCGTTGAGTAGTCCTTAGCACGGGTACTTCCTGTTTGAGTTTCTACCTATAGGAAGGGAGTAGCAAAATAAAGTTGTTGTCAGATTTGCCGAATGGAGGGCAGGGGAGGGCCTTATAACCATCCCAGAAGTTCGAATAGCAATGGTCGAGGATTTTAGCAGCCCGAGTACATCAGTCGATACGTTGATAGAACTTCGGCAGCCTAGTCATTAAACTTGCTTTGTTAAAATCCTCGGCTACAGTAAATGCAGCCTCAGGATATGTGGTTTCCAGTTTGCATAAAGTCCAGTGAAGTTATTTAAGGGCCGTCATGGTATCGGCTTGAGGGGGGATATACACGGCCGTGACTTTGACCGAATAAAATTATCTTGGGAGATAATATCTTGAGAGATTGTGAGGTATTCTAGGTCTGGTGAACAAAAGGACTTGAGTTCCTGTATGTTATTACAATTACACCATAACATTTACATTTACGTCATTTAGCAGACGCTCTTATCCAGAGCGACTTACAAATAGGTGCATTCACCCTATAGCCAGTGGGATAACCACTTTACAATATCTTTTTCATTTTTTTTCATTTTTTTTAGGGGGGGTAGAAGGATTACTTTATCCTATCCCAGGTATTCCTTAAAGAGGTGGGGTTTCAAATGTCTCCGAAAGGTGGTGAGTGACTCCGCTGTCCTGGCGTCGTGAGGGAGCTTGTTCCACCATTGGGGTGCCAGAGCAGCGAACAGTTTTGACTGGGCTGAGCGGGAACTATGCTTCCGCAGAGGAAGGGGAGCCAGCAGGCCAGAGGTGGATGAACGCAATGCCCTCGTTTGGATGTAGGGACTGATCAGAGCCTGAAGGTACAGAGGTGCCGATCCCCTCACAGCTCCATAGGCAAGCACCATGGTCTTGTAACAGATGCGAGCTTCAACTGGAAGCCAGTGGAGTGTGCGGAGGAGCGGGGTGACGTGAGAGAACTTGGGAAGGTTGAACACCAGACAGGCTGCGGCATTCTGGATGAGTTGTAGGGGTTTAATGGCACAGGCAGGGAGCCCAGCCAACAGCGAGTTGCAGTAATCCAGACGGGGAGATGACAAGTGCCTGGATTAGGACCTGTGCCGCTTCCTGTGTAAGGCAGGGTCGTACTCTCCGAATGTTGTAGAGCATGAACCTGCAGGATCGGGTCACCGCCTTGATGTTAGCGGAGAACGACAGGGTGTTGTCCAGGGTCACGCCAAGGCTCTTCGCACTCTGGGAGGAGGACAGAACGGAGTTGTCAACCGTGATGGCGAGATCATGGAACGGGCAGTCCTTCCCCGGGAGGAAGAGCAGCTCCGTCTTGCCAAGGTTCAGCTTGAGGTGGTGATCCGTCATCCATACTGATATGTCTGCCAGACATGCAGAGATGTGATTCGCCACCTGGTTATCAGAAGGGGGAAAGCATGAGTCGCTAATCATGAAACACACACCTCTGCCCTTCTGCTTCCCAGAGAGATATTTATTTATGTATGCGCGATGAACTGAGAATCCATCTGGCTGGACCGATTTCGACAGAATATTCCATGAGAGCCATGTTTCTGTGAAACAAAGTATGTTACAGGCCCTGATGTCTCTCTGGAAACAAATCCCTGCCCTGAGCTCGTCGACTTTGTTATCCAAAGACTGAACATTAGCGAGTAGTATACTTGGAAGCGGTGGGTGGTGTGCGCGCCTCCTAAATTGAACCAGCAGGCCGCTCCGAGTGTCTGTCCTCCGCCGGCGATGTTTTGGGTCAGCCGCTGGAATCAGTTCAATTGCCCTGGGGAGAGCAAACAAAGGATCTTCTTCAGGAAAGTCGTATTCCTGGTCGTAATGCTGGTGAGTTATCGCTCTGATATCCAATTGTTTTTCCCGGCTGTATGTAATGATACAAAAAACTTTCTGAGCTAATAATGTAAGAAATAATACATTAAAAAAAGTTTCCTAAGAGCTAGTCGCGAGGCCGCCATCTTCGTCAGCGCCAAGATACTTTAGCCAGTTAGCTTGGATGCTTGACTGCCTTTGTGAGGTCAGAACGCTCTGATCATCAGCTAGAGCATCAAGTTTGCGCTCGGAACACTCCGAGAGCGAAACGAGATGGGTGGGGCTAAAGCTTAAGAGGGTGTGAACGATGCTGAATGGGTGTAGACAAAGGAGAGCTCTCACTAGGTACGAAAACATTCAAAGGCCATTTTCTAAAAGGTGCGATTAAATGCAGTGTATGATATACAATTTTGTAGCTCGGTGTCTCTCCTTTTATCCAATGTAAAAAACACAATTTCAAATTTTGCTACATAAGACCGAATCAAGGCGGTCGGTCACATATGCATAATAGAGCTTATGCATACACATAGGCCTATATATGAGGCCAAGCCTGAAAAAAAAAGTAGGATTGTGCCTTTATACAATACGTAGCCTACTGCATATTACCTATGGCAGAATTTTTTTGTTGAAAAAATGATTTGGTACATAATTGGTCTAACATACAAATTCTAGTAATCGCCTTTGACTGTGGACTGTATTATTATGCATACTGGATGGACTGGTTACCTTATGTTACGGTCCAAACTTTATATAAATACACTATGTTTTTTCTTAAGTCTTCAACATAGAAATGCTACCAAAAAATAATTTACAGAAATTCATTACAAAGGACAGAGTCATCCATGATTCACCAAATTATATTTTGAAAGAGGAAGCAAAATATTTTAAGCATGCGTTTTCTTTTCCAATTCTCCTACATCTCCACTGAATGATGATAACTGTAAGGATTTCGTTCCTGATAATAATGTAAAATTAACAAATGTACAGGAAGACATGTTTGAAAGCCAACTTACAGAGGAGGAATAATCCTTTCAGTCTGTAAAAACACCAGGGCTTGATGGTATACCAGTAGAGGTATATCATACCTTTTTTTTTATGTACTCAAAGATCCATTATTAGCATGTTTTAACTACTCCTATAAAAATTGTAGACTTTCAGGTACTTAACAAGAAGGTCTGAGTTCATTACTACTGACACAGGACCCAGGTGGTAGGTATAAAGATCCAGTCCATAAAAATAAAAAAAACTGGAGGCCTCGTACACAATGTTGTGATGCGACAATCCTGGCGAAATGCATAGCACATAGAATAAAAAAAGGTTTAACCAGATATTGTTCATCCTGATCAGACAGGTTTTTTTACATGGACGATATATTGGAGATAATATACGACAATTACTTGAAACAATTGAACACTATGAAACATCAAAGATACCAGGCCTGGGTCTTCATAGCAGATTTTAAAAAAATATAGATGAACTTACCGCAATCAATTTTAATAGAAAGTTTGCAAAAATAGATACGATTTTGCAACCATGGAAAGGTGAGTAAATCACATTGATTAACTATTTGGTCGTATCACAGTTTACCTACTTACTAATGGCGCTGCCTACTCCAGACAACTCGTTTTTTTAAAAATCATATGAGCAAAACATTTTTCACTTTATTTGGAATGCTAAGCCAGACAAAATTAAACGTGCCTATTTACAGTATATAATGAATGTGAGTTTGGGGGGCTAAAATGATTAAATATTTAGCATGAAACCTCTCACTAAAAGCTTCACTCATACATAAATTATACTTAAACCCGAACTGGCTCTCCAGTAGATTATTAAGAAAGGCTCATCCTTTGTTCAAAAATGCCCTTTCTGCCTTCATACAGACTACAACTTCTCATTTCCAACTAATTGAAAATTAAACTTTGTTTAAAGTATTGCCCTTTCTTAAACAAGCCATACAAAGCTGGTTACAATTTCAATTTGATCCTCCTGAAAAGATAGAACAAATATTACAACAAATATTATGGTTAAACTCAAATATACTGATTGATCAAAAAACATTCTTTAAGGATATTTTTTATATATATATATTTATGAATGTTATTATGAATAGAAATGTTGGAGTTATGTCACATATGCAGCTATCAAAAATATATGGGAATGTCAGCTCATTCCAAAGTTACAACCAACTGATTGCAGCATTACCGCAAAAATGGAGGAGACAAGTGGAAGAGGGAGAAGGTAAGGAACTTGTTTGTTTATTAAAGATACAAATTGGCTGAAAAGGATTGGCATAGATATAAAAAAATACCAGTTTCATTTGAGGTAAATAAAATTGACAGCTGCGCCATGCAGGTTGCAAAATAAATGGGAAGAGATTTTCTGATACAAAAAAACAACACTTGATTCAACACTTCAAGTTTTTCAATGTAAATTATTATACAAAATTCTTGCCACCAACATGCTATATATATTGGGCATACAACAATCTCAGCCCTGTAGATTATGCTGCGAAGAGACAGAATCACTAGATCATTTATTCTGGTATTGACCCTATGTAGCTTGTTTCTGGTCACAGGTTCAGGAATGGTAAAGAAAATCACAACATTCACTTAAAATGAACCTTACAAATAGCAGTGTTGGGCGATTTGGAAAGCCATAGTCAATCAATTAATACTATAATAATACTCGTAGGAAAGGGGGGGGTTAATAAAAACAATAAAATATATATATCCACTACCGGTGAACATTTTTAGAACACCTACTCATTCAAGTGTTTTTCTTTATTTTTTACTATTTTCTACATTGTAGAATAATAGTGAAGACATCAAAACTAAAAAATAACACATATGGAATCATGTAGTAACCAAAAAAGTGTTAAACAAATCAACATATATTATACATTTGAGAGTCTTCAAATAGCCACCCTTTGCCTTGATGACAGCTTTGCAAACTCTTGGCGTTCTCTCAACCAGCTTTACCTGGAATGCTTTTCCAACAGTCATGAAGGAGTTCCCACATATGCTGAGCACTTGATGGCTGCTTTTCCTTCACTCTGCGGTCCGACTCATCCCAAGCCATCTAAATTCTGTTGAGGTCGGGGGGATTGTGGAGGCCAGGTCATCTGATGCAGCACTCTCCTTCTTGGTCAAATAGCCCCTACACAGCCTGGAGTTATGTTGGGTCATTGTCCTGTTGAAAAACAAATTATAGTCCCATTAAGCCCAAACCAGACGGGATGGCGTGTCGCTGCAGAATGCTGTGGTAGCCATGCTGGTTAAGTGCCTTGAATTCTAAATAAATCACAGACAGTGTCACCAGCGAAGCACCCCCACACCATAACACCTCCTCCTCCATGCTTTATGGTGGGAAATACACATGCGGAGATCATCCGTTCACCCACACTGCGTCTCACAAAGACATGGCATTTGGAACCAAAAATCTCCAATTTGGACTCCAGACCAAAGGACACATTTCCACCATTCTAATGTCCATTGCTCGTGTTTCTTGGCCCAAGCAAGTCTCTTCTTATTATTTGTGTCCTTTAGTAGTGGTTTCTTTGCAGCAATACGACAATGAAGACCTGATTCACGCAGTCTCCTTTGAACAGTTGATGTTGAAATGTGTCTGTTATTTGAACTCTGTGAAGCATTTATTTGGGCTGCAATTTCTGAGGCTGGTAACTCTAATGAACTTATCCTCTGCAGCAGAGGTAACTCAGGGTCTTCCTTTCCTGTGGTGGTCCTCATGAGAGCCAGTTTCATCATATCGCTTGATGGTTTTTGCGACTGCACTTGAAGAAACTTTCAAAGTTCTTGAAATGTTCTGTATTGAGTGACCTTCATGTCTTAAAGTAATGATGGACTGTCGTTTCTCTTTGCTTATTTGAGCTGTTCTTGCCATAATATGGACTTGGTCTTTTACCAAATAGGGCTATCATCTGTATACCCCCCCTACCTTGTCACAACACAACTGATTGGCTCAAACGCATTAAGAAGGAAAGAAATTCCACAAATTAACTTTTAAGAAGGCACACCTGTTAATTGAAATGCATTCCAGGTGACTATCTCATGAAGCTGGTTGAGAGAATGCCAAGAGTGTGCAAAGCTGTCATCAAGGCAAAGGGTGGCTATTTGAAGAATCTCAAATATAAAATATATTTTGATTTGTTTAACACTTTTTTGGTTACTACATCATTCCATATGCGTTATTTCATAGTTTTGATGTCTTCACTATTATTCTAGAATGTAGAAAATAGTCAAAATAAAGAAAAACCCTTGAATGACTAGGTGTTCTAAAACTTTTGACCGGTAGTGTATACATGTACTGTACCAAAGGTGTGGACACTCCTACTCATTCAAGGGTTTTTCTTTATTTTGACAATTTTCTACATTTTATTCTTCTTTTCACTGTCATTTAGGTAATTATTGTGGAGTCACTACAATGTTGTTCATCAATCCTCAGTTTTCTCCCATCACAGCTATTCTGCTACTCTGTATCTGTTTTAAAATCATCAATGGCCTCATGGTGACCTCCCTAAACAGTTTCGTTCCTGTCCTGCAGCTCAGTTCAGAAGGACGACTGCATCTTTGATGTGTCTGGTTGGTTTAATACATCACCTACAGCATAAGTATTAACTTGACCATGCTTAAAGAGATATTCAATGTCTGATGTGTTATTGTTACACATCTACCAATCACTGCCCTGCTTTGAGGTTTTCAAAAAGCTCCCTAGTCTTTGTAGTTGAATACTTGACTGAAGGACCTTACAGATGTTGTATGTATGGGGGACAGAGGAAGGGGTAGTCATTCAAAAATCATGTAAACCCCGATTATTTCACACAGTGAGTCCATATAACTTATGTGATTTGTTAAGGCAAATTTTACATCTGAACTAATTTAGGCGGGCCTAAACAAAGGGGGTGAATACTTATGCAATGACTATATTTTTGTTATTTAATTTTTATTATAAAAAAATACATTGTAGAATTTTCTTTTCACTTTGACATTATGGAGTATTTTGTGTAGATCAATGACAAAAAAATGACAATTCAATCTATTTTAATCCCACTTTGTAACACAACAAAATGTGAAAAAGGTTGAAGGGGGTGTAGACTTTCTATAGCCACTGTACTTCCTGTATAGGGCCTTTACTTTTGTAAAATGCATTGTGGTCAACTGAGTAGGTCAAAGGTCGTACCATGTTTTAAAGCATGCCAGGATGGGCTAAATGTAAGGTAAAGTCTGTGTACACAATTGGTGTAAACATTCAAACCCCAATTTCTGGAGGTTCTGGAGCACAGTATAAATGACTCACCCTGCAATTCAAGCGAGCTCCATGCAGTGTCACCTGTTGCCAGCTCCATGCAGCACCCCCTGTTGCCAGCTCCACGCAGCGCCCTCTGTTTCTAGCGATATGCAACACCCCCTGCTGCCAGCTCCATGCAGCGCCCCCTGCTGCCAGCTCCATACAGCGACCCCTGCTGCCAGCTCCATGCTGCGCCCCCTGCTGCCAGCTCCATGCAGCGCCCCCTGCTGCCAGCTCCATGCTGCGCCCCCTGCTGCCAGCTCCATACAGCGCCCCCTGCTGCCAGCTCCATGCTGCGCCCCCTGCTGCCAGCTCCATGCAGCGCCCCCTGCTGCCAGCTCCATGCTGCGCCCCCTGCTGCCAGCTCCATACAGCGACCCCTGCTGCCAGCTCCATGCAACCCCCCTGCTGCCAGGTCCATGCAGCGCCCCCTGCTGCCGGGCTCTCATATTCAAGGCAATACACCAATCAGTGGAAAGCTCCAAACTTAATTCTTGCTCTCATACTCTCACAGCCACATCAATAACAGTTCTACTGATGTTCCCTACTCAATCACTTAGGATAAACTGGTTTGAGTTCTCTGGAAAAGAGGGATGACGGGAAGATATCCTCTTATTACTAATAATGTTTACATGTTTTTGCTTAACTCCTCTCATATGTATATACTGTATTCTATTCTACTGTATTCTAGTCTATGCCACTCCGACATTGCTCATTCTAATATTTCTAATATTTATATATTCCTTAATTCCATTATATTACTTTTAGGTTGTGTGTTGTTGTGAATTGTTAGATATTACTGCACGGTTGGAGCTAGAAACACAAGCATTTTGCGACACCCGCAAATAACATCTGCTTCGACATGTGTATGTGATGAATAACATTTGATTTGATTTGATTTGCACTGTATGTCTGTTTCACCACAGACTACACCCTTTAACCAGACCTAGATCATACAGCTCAGGGTAACGCCCACTGGGTGCACCTGAACACAAAATACCATTTACTTTTGTCAAGTCGCTGATCCGTCCCTCATCAACAGCCCGCGATGAGCTGGTTAAGAAAGGGAGCAAGCCTTCCCATCCCCTCTGCTACAGAGGCTGAACATCTTGGACACCTTGTGGTCCTAATTAGTCTAATTATCTTCTGTTGTTAATTATATCCCCATCTGCAGTATTGAGTATGCACGTACCCAGGCCAGTGGAATGTCATCAGAGATGGTGATGAGCAGATATCCTGAGGAGATGGTTACCTCTGTTGTTTTTTCCAATCAGCTATGTTTGTACATTGAACCAAAATTTAAACGCAACATGCAACAATTTCAACGATTTTACTGAGTTACAGTTCCTATAATGAAATCAGTCAATTGAAATAAATAAATTAGGCCCTAAAATATGGGCCCAGCATTGGGTGGGCATAGGCCCACCCACTTGGGAGCCAGGCCCAGCCAATCATAATGAGTTTTTCCCCACATAAGGGCTTTATTATAGATAGAAATACTCCTCCGTTTCATCAGCTGTCCGGGTGGCTGGTCTCAGACGATCCCGCAGGTGAAGAAGCCGGATGTGGAGGTCATGGGCTGGCGTGGTTACACATGGTCTGCGGTTAGACGTACTGCCAAATTCTCTCAAACAACGTTGGAGGCAGCTTATGCTAGAAAAAAATTAATATTAAATTATCTGGCAACAGCTCTGGTGGACATTCCTGCAGTCAGCATGCCAATTGCACGCTCCCTCAAAACTTGAGACATCTGTGGCATTGTGTTGTGTGACAAAACTGCACATTTCAGGGTGGCCTTTTATTGTCCCCAGCACAAGGTGCACCTGTGTAATGATCATGCTGTTTAATCCGATTCTTGATATGCCACACCTGTCAGGTGGATGGATTACCTTGGCAAAGGAGAAATGCTCACTAACAGGGATGTAAACAAATGTGGTCCTCATGAGAGCCAGTTTCATCATAGCGCTTGATTGTTTTTGCGACTGCACTTGAAGAAACTTTCAAAATTCTTGACATTTTCCGTATTGACTGACCTTCATGTCTTAAAGTAATGATGGACTGTCGTTTCTCTTTGCTTATTTGAGCTGTTCTTGCCATAATATGGACTTGGTCTTTTACCAAATAGGGCTATCTTCTGTATACCCCCCCTACCTTATCACAACACAACTGATTGGCTCAAACGCATTAAGAAGGAAAGAAATTCCACAAATTAACTTCATGAAGCTGGTTGAGAGCATGCCAAGAGTGTGCAAAGCTGTCATCAAGGCTACTTTGAAGAATCTCAAATATAAAATATATTTTGATTCGTTTAACACTTTTTTGGTTACTACATGATTCCATATGTGTTATTTAATCGTTTTTGATGTTTTCACTCTTATTCTACAATGCAAAAAATAGTAAAAATAAAGAAAAACCCTTGAATGAGTAGGTGTGTCCAAAACTTTGACTGGTACTGTATATCTTCTTATATTGCCTCTCTACAGTATTACTTTCGCATGAAAAGTGATTCTAGCTTCCCTCATATCTTTGGTATTTTTTGTGTGGCATGTTGATGCTGCACAAAGTACCACCATGATTGGTGTTCATAGGTGGCTTTTCAGAACTGTTACATTTACATTTACGTCATTTAGCAGACGCTCCTATCCAGAGCGACTTACAAATTGGTACATTCACCTTATGATAGGCAGTGGGACAACCACTTTACAATGTTTTTTTTATTTTTTTTTAATATATTTTCTAATTTTTTAATTCTTAATTTTTAGAGTATATTTATAATTTTCATTTGTTTTATATATAAATTATTTATTATTTATTTATTGGTTTTCCTTAATTTTTTTGTCTTTTTTTTTGGGGGGGTAGGGGGGTAGAAGGATTACTTTTATACTATCCCAGGTATTCCTTAAAGAGGTAGGGTTTCAAGTGTCTCCGGAAGGAGGTCAGTGACTCCGCTGTCCTGGCGTCGTGGGGGAGCTTGTTCCACCATTGGGGTGCCAGAGCAGAGAACCGTTTTGACTGGGCTGAGCGGGAACTGTGCTTCCGTAGAGGTAGGGGGGCCAGCAGGCCAGAGGTGGATGAACGCAATGCCCTCGTTTGGGTGTAGGGACTGATCAGAGCCTGAAGGTAAGGAGGTGCCGTTCCCCTCACAGCTCTGTAGGCAAGCACCATGGTCTTGTAGCAGATGCGAGCTTCAACTGGAAGCCAGTGGAGTGTGCGCGGAGGAGTGGGGTGACGTGAGAGAACTTGGGAAGGTTGAACACCAGACGGGCTGCAGCGTTCTGGATGAGTTGTAGGGGTTTAATGGCACAGGCAGGGAGCCCAGCCAACAGCGAGTTGCAGTAATCCAGACGGGAGATGACAAGTGCCTGGATTAGGACCTGTGCCGCTTCCTGTGTAAGGCAGGGTCGTACTCTACGAATGTTGTAGAGCATGAAGCTGTTCACCTATTAGAACGTCAGATAGAAATGAAATTCCCATCTCCTGTTTTATATCTATGGTACCAACAACATCCTCTTGCAATTTTGCTTTTATTTACGCACTGCAAATTATTAATGTTTACACGGAGAAGCTTCTCACACCATGTAGGTGTTTGAAAAATGACCAAGATGTAATTTTTTTTTTGTTGCAATCTCATAGACCTTCAAACTCAAAACGATGGGGAAAAAAAGGAACAGATATGTATACCAGAGCTGATATTAAATACATCATCTTAAGCCACCTGGCACTGTGCTGAAATGGATGCTTATCTTCCTAAAACCGGTCTGCACGGGAGGTATCACACAAGTCCTCTGTCGGCCTGTGTAATGCGGCAGTGGGAGAGCTTCGGCAGATCAGCATCAGTCATCAGGGGTGCCTGTAATGTTTGTCTTTCATTTGAATCTGAAACAGTTGGACGTATTGGGAGCAACACCTGCTGTGACGCCTACTGGCACCACGCTGTCTGTTTAAAGGGCTGCGCTGCTATTTACCTACCTCACCACCATGACATTCTGCCTTTATAACCCTTGGTGGCAATTACCAATGGACTTTGTGATCTGACTCCGACTGAGAACTCGGCACTTCACTTCGGGTGGACATTTTAATGATCTTCATTAAATACACCAGTGAGTATTGTGCTGGTGCAAAAAATAAATCTGTTCAGCTTGACTTGATTTAATTCATTGATACGCCACAAAAGGCTATAGACATTTTAATAATTTAGTAGACACTCTTATCCAGAGCAACTTACAGGAGCAATTAGGGTTAAGTACCTTGCTCAAGGGCACATTGACCAATTTTTTCCCCACCTAGTTGGCTTTCAGATTCGAACCAGCGACCTTTCGGCTATGGCCCAACTCTCTCACCACTTAAGAGTAATTGCTGCCCCGGTCTGGACCATTTTCCCTCTAATCTCCTTGACTCCAGATAGGAAATCTGAGGACACATAGATCCCTATCTCAGGGCCACCTTGCTGTTCAGCAACGATACATTCCCTGCATGGTAATTGTAGATACATCTCCCCAGCTGTCAAAGACATTCCCCAAGTATGACCCTAGTCATAGACTGTTCTCTCTGCTACCGCACAGCAAGCGGTACCGGAGCGCCAAGTCTAGGTCCAAGAGGCTTCTAAACAGCTTCTACCCCCAAGCCATAAGACTCCTGAACATCTAGTAAATGTCAGAATAATAGTAGAGAGAATGATTTATTTCAGCTTTTATTTCTTTCATCACATTCCCAGTGGGTCAGAAGTTTACATACACTCAATTAGTATTTGGTAGCATTGCCTTCAAATTGTTTAACTTGGGTCATTCGTTTCGGGTAGCCTTCCACAAGCTTCGCACAATATGTTGGGTGAATTTTGGCCCATTCCTCCTGACAGATGGTGTTCTTCGGCTTGCAAGCAATCCCCTTTTTCCTTCAAACATAATGATGGTCATTCTGGCCAAACAGTTCTATTTTTGTTTCATCAGACCAGAGGACATTTCTCCAAAAAGTATGATCTTTGTCCCCAGGTGCAGTTGCAAACCGTAGTCTGGCTTTTTTATGGCGGTTTTGGAGCAGTGGCTTCTTCCTTGCTGAGCGGCCTTTCAGGTTATGTCGATATAGGACTCATTTTACTGTGGATATAGATACTTTTGTACCTGTTTCCTCTAGCATCTTCACAAGGTCCTTTGCTGTTGTTCTGGGATTGATTTGCACTTTTTGCACCAAAGTACGTTCAACTCTAGGAGACAGAACGCGTCTCCTTCCTGAGTGGTATGATGGCTGCGTCGTCCCATGGTGTTTATACTTGCATACTATTGTTTGTACAGATGAACGTGGTACCTTCAGGCGTTTGGAAATTGCTCCCAAGGATGAACCAGACTTGTGGAGGTCTACAATTCTTTTTCTGAGGTCTTGGCTGATTTCTTTTGATTTTCCCATGATGTCAAGCAAAGAGGCACTGAGTTTGAAGGTAGGCCTTGAAATACATCCACAGGTACACCTCCAATTGACTCAAATGATGTCAATTAGCCTATCAGAGGCTTCTAAAGCCATGACATCATTTTCTGGAATTTTCCAAGCTGTTTAAAGGCACAGTCAAATTAGTGTATGTAAACTTCTGACCTACTGGAATTGTGATACAGTGAATTATAAGTGAAATAATCTGTCTGTAAACAATTGTTGGAAAAATTACTTGTGTCATGCACAAAGTAGATGTCCTAACCGACTTGCCAAAACTATAGTTTGTTAACAAGAAATTTGTGGAGTGGATGAAAAACAAGTTTTAATGACTCCAACCTAAGTGTGTGTAAACTTCCGACTTCAACTGTATTACCTCAATTACCTCGACTAACCGGTACCCCCGCACATTGACTCGGTAACGGTACCCCCTGTATATAGCCTCGCTATTGTTATTTTTACTGCTGCTCTTTAATTATTTGTTACTTTTATTAAGTATTGTTTTATATTGTATAAAATTAATATATATATTGTGGTATTTTTTCTTAAAACTGCATTGTTGGTTAAGGGCTTGTAAGTAAGCATTTCACTGTAAGGTCTACACCTGTTGTATTCGGCGCATGTGACAAATAAAGTTTTATTTTATTTGAAGACCTTGTTATGGAGGCGGGACCACACTGGCCTGTCTGAGCGGCTGTACGACCTCTCGGTCAAGGAGCAGGGATATTTTCCCAGTTGTGGCAGTGGGCTCAGTTTACACCTAAAATAAATCCCTCATGAGAGCAACTGAGCCAAGGTCTTGAATGTCTTTATATTAAAGACGTAAAGGGGAGTCGCATCATGTCTTTGGGAATGTATAGGCCCTGACTGCAAGGCAAGCAAGCAGCATTTCTCGTGGGAGTACAACGCAGAGGAAATATTTCCCTTTTTAAGTCTCCCTTAACATATCCCTTTGGTGGTTTTCTCCCAGCAAAGACTTAATAGAGGCCACCAGTCTTAAAGGGATTTATGGGCCTCCTGTAGCTCAGTTGGTAGAGCATGGCGCTTGCTACGCCAGGGTTGTTGGTTCGATTCCCACGGGGGGCTAGTATGAAAAAAAAAGAAGGTATGCACTCACTCTGGATAAGAGCGTCTGCTAAATGACTAAAATGGAAAATGGAAACACCACCAATCTTAACCCTCCTGTTGTCCTAGGGTCAAAATGACCCGCCACTGTGTTGAACCAACTTTATTTAATTTTTATATTTTTGGGATCATTTGTGAGAAGGAGGCAGTGATACTTTAAAGAAAGTATCACTGCCTCCTTCTCACAAATGATCCCAAAAATATAAAAATTAAATAAAGTTGGGTCAACACAGTGGCGGGTCATTTTGACCCTAGGACAACGGGAGGGTTAACCAACGATCTGTCATTTGCATCTGATCATGCAATTACCTTATTTTGCAGACACTCACAATGTAAGGCCCTCACCCTCTTTCTGCATGGCTATAACATAAATGAAACAATATTTCATAAAATGTTAAGCGAACCGTGAAGGAATAACAGTTGGTGGGCTGTGTTCTGATATTATCATGTAGCTTGTTAGTTTGAACTTCAGAGTTAATCGTTGACTTGATAACAATTGCAAGAACTGTGCCATTTGCTAGGTAAACAATTGAGGCAAATTATTTTTTTCAGTGTCTATCGGATCTGCAAGTTCCCCTGTGTTTTTAGAGCTGAAGAAAACAGTACATTTGACTGCTGCCCATGTAAAGTTAGGAAACGTGTCACTTTACTGGGTGTTAATGCATTCTCCCACCCACAGTCTCAAATCAAGTCAAATGTTATTTGTCACGTGCGCCGAATACAACAGGTGTAGATTTAACCGTGAAAACGCTTGCTTACGAGCCCTTCCCAACGGTGCAGGGTCTCTGGCTATATTAGCAGTCTCTGACTGCCTCTGAATAATTTATTCTCACTAGGGACCTTTCCCCCTTTTTTTATATTCAGCAAACCATCTGCGAGGTGAGAGGGAGAGGTGAGAGGGAGAGAAAGGGAGAGAGGGAGGAGAGAGAGACAGAGGGGGAGAGGGAGGAGAAAGAGAGGGAGAGGTGAGAGGGAGGAGAGAGAGACAGGGGAGAGGGAGGAGAGAGAGACAGGGGAGGAGAGGGAGGAGAGAGAGACAGGGAGAGAGGGAGGAGAAAGAGAGGGAGAGGTGAGAGGGAGGAGAGAGAGACAGGGGAGAGGGAGGAGAGAGAGACAGGGGAGGAGAGGGAGGAGAGAGAGACAGGGAGAGAGGGAGGAGAGAGAGACAGGGGTGGAGAGGGAGAGAGAGAGGGAGAGAGGTGAGAGGGAGGAGAGAGACAGGGGGAGAGGGAGGAGAGTGAGACATAGGGAGAGATGAGAAGGAGAGGCAGGAGGGAGAGGTGAGAGGGAGAGGTTGGATAGAGAGACAGAGGGAGACTTCGGGAGAGGGAGAGAGAGAGAGACGCAGGAGAGAGAGACTGAGGGAGATGGAGCGAGAGGAGACAGGGAGACGCAGGAGAGAGAGCGAGAGGGAGAGAGAAAGAGACAGGGAGACGCAGGAGAGAGAGCGACTGAGAAGGAGAGGCGTAGAGAAAAAACAGAACCACATCAAATTTCTATAGTCTGAAACGTCTTGTGCATAGGGATACTATAAATGCACAGTATCCTGTCTTTGTATGGAATATAACATACACAGCTATTTTTCCATCCTGCATCGTGGTGCAAATATTGTTATGGCTGACGGGTGTCATACCAAGCTACTGTCTATAGGCTGGTATGGCCCTCTCTTTGATAAATAAAACGTTGGGTGTTCAGGTGGGAGGTAGTTAGCAGAGGCCCCTCACTCCCCTCACTCAAACCACTGGCGGTCTCTCTCTCCCCCTCCAGAGTCTCGCTCTGCCATTAGTCTTATTTACTTTTAATGTGACAGAGACAGAGAACGCCACACGCCGGCCCTTTATTGGAAACCCATGGCCTTGAGGAATGTAGGGCCGTGAATCACTCTCAACACCTCAACAGTGGGGGGAACGCTTCGCTTTTCGTTGCCGCAGAGGCTCCCTCGACGGTTGCGGGGCACCTACCCCCCCCGTCCGGCACATAATTCACTTTAATGTGTCACCTCAGAGTCAACAACTGTAAGAGTTTAATTGGAAAGAGTTAATGGGAGAGGTGGGATACTTTATTGTCAGAGACTGCCTCGGAGAGAAGGCCCATAATGGAATGTCAGGATCCCCTGTAGAGAGTCTGTATCCTGAAGGCTATGGAAGACAGAGCATGAACCACATCTGAAGAAGAAACCTTGCTGATGCTAATGCCCTTCACCAGCCCAGGTAGGCACCTCGCCAGGCCTTGACGGATGTTAATATTTGGCTTGAATTATTCCTCAGCCTCCTCATCAGCAAACGGGCACACAGGGCACACGCCCCAGGGCCCCCGACCTCCAGGGGTGGGGGGGTTGAGGCACCCCCTGAAGGTCGGGGGGGCCCCCAGATAGCATATGATAGCAAAATATGTTGAATAGCAGGAACTTTGCTTTAAAAATGCACATTTTCCTCTCAGCCTAATGGAAAAATGTGAACAAAAGCATGAGATAAGCTACAACAGCAAAAAAAGGAATATCTGCGCCATGGCAAAACGTGTAGAATTGCAGGAAATTAGCTTTAAAACTGCAACATTTTCTCTTAGCCTCATGACAAAACGTTTAGAATAAAAATAACAAATAAAATGAGGTAGTCCGACCCTTCTCATCCGCACACCTCCATTATTTACATTTACATTTTTTTAGTCATTTACCAGACGCTCTTATCCAGAGCGACTTACAGTTAGTGAGTGCATAAATATTTTTTTCATACTGGCACCCCCGTGGGAATCGAACCCACAACCATATCTATTGCGACAGTCCAGAAGCAGCGGAGGCGGCAGGCAAAAGGGCTTGAGGCCGCAGGTAGAGAGCCAACCTTACTTTGTTCCTCGGCAGCTTCGGATCAGTGAGCGATAATTATACGGACTGAGCCTAATTACGGATGAGGGAATAAAAGCATGTTGGATATTGAGTAAGTGCCTCTATACCTCTGACATATACTGTATGTTCAACACCACTAATGACCACATTCTGGAACTCCTTCATGGTAGCCACTAGCTGCACTGGTATGTGACGATTATTCACTAAGAAACAATGAATTGCATATTTGAAAAGAAAAATTAAAATCTTTTTTTTTTTTTTGTATAGTCATTATGAAGTTGAATATAGTTCTTCCGCTGTGGAATACAGAGAAAAATGTTTTGCTTTGCTTCACTAAACAAATGGCAAAGTCTCAGCTCCAATTCAAGCAATCATTACATTTGGAATCGGGAAACTGGCAACAGGTTTGGATGTTTCACACTGACCAAATTTAGGCCTGATGACTACTGTAGTCACAGGGCTGCAGTCTCCCACCATTTAGTTCCATTTTGCAGCCCTTTGACATGGCTGTGCGAGTTAAATGTGTCATAATGTCACACTGGTGTGAGCTGCTTATTCTACCTGGTCACCTCAATCAAAACTTTATATTTTTTGGGGGTGGATAAAACCATGAATTTGTCAAACAGTAAAGTGCATTATCCTTATGATTCCTGTTATAAAAGTGTCTGCCCTGCCGCTGTGCATGCCTGTTTCGCTTGGGGCCGGCTTCTGTAATGAGCGACCCTCTCACACTCTCTCTCCCCCTCATGTGCCCCTCGTGAGTGTATAACGTTTAAAAAATGCAAATGCAGGGAAAGAACACAACTTGGAAGCATCTAGTCATCCATATTGAAGAGAGAATTCTCAGCTTTCTGTAAGTATAATTTTTATTTCTCAACTATCAATATTAACGCAAAGTACACTGTTTTACAACCAAGATAACTGATAGGGCGTTGAAATACGGAGTGCGCGAAAATGCATATTCGGCTTTGTGAGTGCACTAGGCCTCATGACAAAGTTTTTGGGGGACATTAAATGTACTATTACATTAATACATGGCCACTAGCAGTAGGTGTTTTACAGTTTTTCTCGATTGCTAAGACACATTTCTTGAAAGCTGCTCTCCTTTTCTCTTAACTGTGAACACAAAACCCAATTTTCAAGCTACATTCACAAAACCTCAGACTCTTCTTGCAAAACCAAACTTTCACCTCAAAACAGTTCAATCTGTGCTCAAAACTGAACTGTTGTCAAATCGTGCCCCGAGTCAATCAAAATTAAAAACACTACTGAACAGTCACTAAACACTACGTAGAAAAATAGAAAACACAATGCTCAGGACATGAAGCTGGAGAAATAAATGTTTATTGTTCACTGTAGGCTAAATGCATGTTGCAAAACAAAAAAAAACTGTGCATTTAGCACTTGTACAAAAAGACAAAACAGAAATCTTGTGCATTTACATGTAGCACTTGTAAAAACAAACAGAAATCTTATGCGTTTGCCACTTGTGTTGTAAGCCCATGTAAAAATAAAGTACAAAAATATACAAATAAGTGCATTACTCAGCCACAGCATCATGTCTCCGTACTGGGTCAGGCCACAGGACTTCATCCACATCACAGGCCACATTTTGTCTGGCCAGGCAACGGGGGAAAAAACCCCTGGCATGCCATATCCAGGCTTGGCATGCCTCCACACCTATGTCACCACAGGCAAGTCCCATGGCTTGCAGGAGATTTACCCTGGTGTAAGGTTGGCGTTCATATACCTTCCACCGCCATGAGGAGAAGAATTCCTCAATGGGGTTTAGGAAAGGGAGTACGGTGGAAGGCAAAGATTGATAAAACCTTGGTTCATATTGTACCACTCTCTAACCTGGAGGGCTCTGTGAAAACTCACATTGTCCCAAACAACAACATAGATGGGATGCTCATCCTGCTGCCCTAACAAAGCATCTCGCATGTGATTGAGGAAAATGAGGAGCTGGTGAGTGTTGTAGGGCCCCAGGTTGGCATGATGGTGGACAACCCCATGATTGCTGATGGCAGCACATAATGTGACATTGCCACCACGCTGCCCAGGAACACCAACAATGGCCCGATGGCCAATCACATTACGGCCTCTCCTTCTCCTTTTGGTGAGATTACTGTAAACCCAGCTTCATCCATGTAGATGTATTGATGGGGTCTTTCCATTGCATCCAGTTGAAAAACCCTCCGTAGAAATAGATATAGTTTTGTAAGTGATACAGAAAAAGTGATTTAGGCCACTACAGTAAATCACTACTTAGAGTAATCAACATTGAATGTGTCTGGATATATGCCAACCTGTACATACTGGAATCTTTGCTCTTTGACTCTGTCTGAGTTGCGATCAAAGGGCACTCTGTATAGCTGTTTCATGCGCAGTCTGTTGCGCTTGAGGACACGATCAACAGTAGAGAGGCTGACACTGTTGATACCCTCAAAATGTAAATGGTCCTCAATGATCTTCTGCTGAATTTCGCTCAGTTTAACGGCATTGTTCTCACGGACCATATCAACAATTAGGGTCTCTTGGTGTGGGGAGAACATACCTGTCCTCCCACCCCCATGTGGCAGTCTTTCAATTCTACAAAAAGAGAACATGGAGTTACAAAAAATATACATGGAATACTAGGCCTACAAACAGTTAGACCAACCCTCCATTACAATACTACAGTACATTGGTACAGTGATGTACTGAAACATATATTTACTTACAGTATACTGTGGTACAGTATATAGTATGTCATACAGTAATTGCTGTCAACATTTACATACTGTACTATTGTCACGGTTCCCTAAGACAGAACCCAGAAGCAGACCAGGACAAGGAGAGTTGAACGAAGGTGAGTGTTTATTACAGATTCAAAAGGTGCAGAATAATCCAGGAGACGGAGCGGGTGGCGGAGATGAGTAGGTGGAGGTGAAGTGGCAGATTAAACGATGGCACGGCAGGGGTTGGGTGAAGGTTCCGGGAGAATGATGTTAATGGCTAACGATCCGGCAGGGAATGGATGTTAGACCAGAGCCTAAGAAGGGTGATGATCAGGACCAGGTGTGCAGATTGCTGATGGGATGCAGGTGCGGAAATCAAGAGAGCTCCCCGGAGCGTTCCAGCACCCTCGGGAAACTGGAGATCACGAGCAGAACAACTAGACCACAGACAGGACCCGACTCAGACTGCCGGGATCGTTACAGTAACCCCCCCTCCGACGAAACGCCACCGGGCGGACTCCCCGGAGCGCCAGGATGGAGGCGGTAGAAGTCACTGATGAGGTCAGCATCTAGGATCTGTCGCCGCGGAATCCAACTCCTCTCTTCAGGACCATACCCCTCCCAGTCCACGAGATACTGGAAACCCCGGCCCCGCCGTCTGGAATCCATGATGCGTCGCACCGTGTAGGCAGGACCACCTCCGATCATCCGAGGAGGAGGAGGAGGAGGCGGAGGAGGCAACAGAGGACTGAGGAAAACAGGCTTGAGGCAGGAGACATGAAAGGTGGGATGGACTCTGAGCGTCCTCGGGAGTTTGAGTCGAACTGCCACCGGATTGATCACCTTCTCCACCACAAACGGACCAATGAACTTCGGTAACAACTTCCTAGACTCAGTCCGTAAAGGAAGATCCCGTGTGGCCAACCAGACCCTATCTCCGATGGTGTAGGTGGGAGCGGGGATCCGGCGACGATTCGCCTGGAGCTGATACCGGTCCGAAACTCTAAGGAGTGCCTTTCTGGCCCGATGCCAGGTCCGGTGGCAACGACGAATATGGGCCTGAACAGAAGGCACTGAGAGCTCCTTCTCCTGAGAAGGGAACAAGGGAGGTTGGTAGCCATACAGGCACTGGAAGGGAGACATCCCAGTGGCAGATGTAGGGAGAGTATTGTGGGCATACTCAACCCAAGGCAACTGAGAGACCCAGGAGGTGGGGTTGGAAGAGGCCAGGCAGCGTAGCGTGGATTCCATCTTCTGGTTGGCTCTCTCCGCCTGACCATTAGATTGGGGGTGAAACCCAGATGTGAGACTGACTGTAGCTCCAATGGCCAAACAGAAGGACTTCCAGACAGCAGAGGTAAACTGAGGGCCACGGTCGGAAACGATATCACTGGGCAAACCGTGGACCCTGAAAACCTCCCTAACCAGGATCTCGGACGTCTCCGAGGCAGAGGGAAGCTTGGCAATTGGCACAAAGTGGGCGAACTTGCTGAATCTGTCCACGATAGTCAGAACGACCGTGTTCCCCTCAGAAGCGGGCAACCCAGTGACAAAGTCCAGGGCCAGATGCGACCATGGTCGCCGGGGAATAGGAAGGGGGTGAAGTAGTCCAGAGCTGGGCCGATTGGTACTCTTATTCTGCGCACACACTGGACAGGCAGCAACATAACCCCGAGTATCCTCGGCCATGGCAGGCCACCAAAAAGCGTCTGCGAAGAAACGCCATCGTCCGAGCCACGCCAGGGTGACAAGCCATCTTGCTGGCGTGGGACCATTTGAGGACCGCAGGGACGAACCGACTCAGGCACAAACACCCGACCGGGTGGACCGTTACGGGACCGGGCTGCGTCCGAAGGGCCGCCATCACCTCCTCCTCAATCTTCCACCTAACAGCTCCCACGACGCAGTTCCGGGGGAGAATTGTCTCGGTCTTGGACCCACTCTCCTCCGTCTTGAGAACATCCGAGACAAGGCGTCCCGCCTTGCCGTTCTTAGATCCAGGTCGGAACGTCAGGGAAAAATTGAATCGTCCGAAAAACAACGACCACCTGGCCTGACGGGAGTTGAGACGTCTAGCCGATTGCACGTAAGCAAGATTCTTGTGGTCAGTCCAGACAATAAACGGTTGCTCCGCCCCTCCAACCAGTGGCGCCACTCCTCCAAGGCAAGTTTCACCGCGAGAAGCTCCCGGTTACCCACATCGTAATTCCTCTCCGCAGGCGAAAGGCGACGAGAGTAGTAGGCGCAGGGATGGAGTTTACTGTCCGTGGAGCATCGCTGCGACAGGATGGCGCCAACTCCCACATCAGACGCGGCCCACTTCAACGAGCGAACTGACGGGCCGTGTCCGGTTGAGAGAGAATCGGTGCGTTGGTGAATCGCCTCTTCAAATCCAGAAACGCTCGATCCGCCTCCGGATTCCACTTGAAGCTCCTGATACTGGAAGTCAAGGCAGTTAACGGAGCGGCCACACGGCTGTAATCCCGGATGAATCTGCGGTAGAAATTCGCAAACCCCAAAAATCTCTGGAGCTGCAATCTCGTACCGGGCTGGGCCCATTCCAGAACCGCTCTAACCTTCTCCTGGTCCATCCTAATCTCTCCCCTGGAGATGATGTACCCGAGAAAGGATGTTGTGTGGGCGTGAAACTCGCACTTCTCGGCCTTCACGAACAGGCGATTCTCCAACAATCGCTGCAGAACCTGCCGGACATGCTGGACGTGGTCGGAAGGTTCCTTCGAGAAGATCAGAATGTCATCCAGATAAACAAACACAAAGAGACCGATCATATCTCTCAGGACGT
This sequence comes from Coregonus clupeaformis, assembly GCF_020615455.1. Taxonomy (NCBI): domain Eukaryota; kingdom Metazoa; phylum Chordata; class Actinopteri; order Salmoniformes; family Salmonidae; genus Coregonus; species Coregonus clupeaformis. Next base: position 7,331,239 of record NC_059225.1, on the reverse strand, counting down.
CGTTCACCATACTCTGGAATACCGCTGGAGCATTGGTCAGTCCAAACGGCATCACCTGATACTCGAAGTGACCCATCGGTGTATTGAAACCCGTCAACCACTCGTCTCCCTCTCTGATCCGGACCATGTGATACGCATTGCGTAGGTCTAGCTTGGTGAACACCGTAGCACCCTGTAAGGAGTCGAAGGCAGAACTCATCAAGGGCAGGGGATACTTGTTCTTGACCGTGATGTCATTCAACCCCCGATAATCAATACACGGTCGAAGAGAGCCATCCTTCTTACCCACAAAGAAGAATCCTGCCCCCAGGGGTGATGACGAGGGACGAACGAGACCAGCCGCTAGGGACTCCTTGATGTAGGTCTCCAAAGCCTCACGTTCAGGTCGGGAGATACTGTATAACCTTCCCTTGGGGTAGACAGCTCCAGGGAACAGGTTGATGGCACAATCATATGGTCGGTGGGGAGGGAGTGACAGAGCCTTCTGCTTACTGAACACTTCCCCCAAATCGTGATATGTCTCGGGAACCAGGGACAAATCTGGGGGTTTAGCCTCAATCACCTGACTGGGAACCGAATGGGGACAGGCAGTCTTGAGACAGTTAGCATGACAATCAAGGCTCCAACTCGTTACCTTGCCCGTCACCCAATCGAACGTGGGATTGTGTTCCTTCAGCCAGGGGTATCCAAGGACCAGAGGAACATGGGAAGACGGCAGAATGAAGAATGAAATCATCTCCGAATGATTCCCCGACAACAGCATCTTAACCGGTTCAGTCCTCATCGTGATACGTGCCAGACTACTGCCGTTCAGAGTGGTCGCTTCAATGGCTTCCGGCAATTGCTCCTTGGAAAGCCCCAGCTGTTCCACCAACTCGGCATCAAGAAAGCTTCCATCGGCACCTGAATCGACAAGAGCGTTAATCGCTAAGCTCTGATTCCTGTTCACAAGGGTAGCCGGGAAACGGGGTCTGACAGAGGTACTGAGAGGTTGAAACTGGCTCGCTAAAAGTCCTCCCAACTTTAGCGAGCCGGGCAGTTTGACGACCGCCGGGAACAAGTGGAGATGTAATGTCCCGAGCTACCACAGTAGAGGCAACAGTTGGTCTTACGTCTATGTTGACGCTCCTCCTTGGTTAACCCGTGCCGCCCCACTTGCATGGGTTCAGAATCGGGAGAGAACCTCTCCACTAATCCTTTGTGGTGGAGAATGATCGACGTGTTCTGGTCCACCACCCGACCCGACTGGGAACTGAGAAGCTGATCGATTGGACGGACCCCATTGCTTCTCCCTCCTTCGCTCTCGGACTCGATTATCCACCCGAATAGACAAGGCTACCAAGCCGTCCAGGTCACTAGGCTCCGGATAGGAGATCAACTCATCCTTGAGCTGCTCCGACAGACCCTGGTAAAAGGCCGCTTGCAGAGACTCCTCATTCCACCCACTCTCCACAGCCAACGTCTTGAACTCGATCACGAAGTCGGCCACGCTGCGAGTTCCTTGGCGAAGCGAAAACAGGCGCCTAGCTGCGTCCCTCCCTCGGACGG